>NW_024717816.1:0-18600 GCF_018991925.1 Homarus americanus
TCCCACATCCCCACTATCATCACTTCACATCCCACATCCCCATTATCTACACATCATCTCCCACATCCCCACTATCATCACTTCACATCCCACATCCCCACTATCTACACATCATCTTCCACATCCCCACTATCCACACTTCATCTCCCACATCCCCACTATCCACACATCATCTCCCACATCCCCACTATCATCACTTCACATCCTACATCCCCACTATCCACACTTCACATCCCACATCACCACTATCCACACATCATCTCCCACATCCCCACCATCAATTTCACATCCCACATCCCCACCATCCACACTTCACATCCCACATCCCTACCATCCACACCCTCCACATCCCCCACCATTCACACATCATCTCCCCACATCCCCACCAGTCATCACTTCCACATCCCACATCCCCACATTCACACACACACATCATCTCCCCACATCCCCACCACATCATCACTTCACATCCCACATCCCCACCATCTACACATCACTTCACATCCCCACTATCATCACTTCACATCCCACATCCCCACTATCCACACTTCACATCCCACATCCCCACTATCCACACTTCACATCCCACAACCCCACTATCCACACTTCACATCCCACATCCCCACTATCTACACATCATCTCCCACATCCCCACTATCTACACATCATCTCCCACATCCCCACTATCTACACATCATCTCCCACATCCCCACTATCTACACATCATCTCCCACATCCCCACTATCTACACATCATCTCCCACATCCCCACCATTCACACTACATCATCCCCACTATCATCACTTCACATCCTACATCCCCACTATCTACACATCATCTCCCACATCCCCACTATCTACACATCATCTCCCACATCCCCACTATCTACACATCATCTCCCACATCCCCACTATCTACACATCATCTCCCACATCCCCACTATCATCACTTCACATCCCCACTATTGTCTCCACTACAGAAGTTTTCTATTGACAAAGTTCCAACCATAGTACTATATAATGTAACACCTTTTCATAAAAACTGGTCAAATTTGAAGTTGTATACCTACTGACCCCAGACACATTTTGGTAAAAAGGTTCAAAATGACTGATACTCTGTCTGGCTCCCTCAAGAGGAAGTGGTCTGAAGACCTCTCAGATGAAGGCGAAGAGGCGGAGAAGCGACCTTGTCTAGATGGAACAGGGCTGATGGATTCGCCTGAGCATGAAAAGGTAAAGGAGTTAGATGACACGGATGAAAGTGAAGATGATGTCTCACCTGAGAGTGATGAAGATTTTTTGGGGGAAATGTTAGAATACGAATTCTTGGACAGCAGTGTTAGCAGTGATGATGTAGATGGATGGTTCAAGTCAGATGAGAGCGATGGATCTGAATCAGATGAGAGTGAAGGATCTGAGTCAGATGAGAGCGAAGAGTCTGCATAGGAGTGAAGACAAGAAATCGACGAAGGAGGTGGACAAGCGGTCAAACTACGAAGAAAAGACTAAGTGGGTTGAGAACAGGGATGTCAGATGTACCATAAGCTTCATGACCAACACTCATGCCATCTCATGGCCAAATCGGCCAAACCGTTTTTATTTTGCAAAATTCGTCCAAATCTTTTTGGATGGGAAACACACATATATTGTTTCTCACTAGCGATTTTTTATGTTTTTATTTCTTTATAGTACTTTATTATTATTATTATTATTATTATTATTATTATTATTATTATTATTATTATTGTTGTTGTTGTTGTTGTTATTGTTGTTGTTACCTGTATCATTATTATTATATTTTCTTTTTAATTGTGTATTTTTATTATAAATTCTATTTACTATAAATAAATTATTATTATCTATATACATATATATATATAAATATATATATATATATATATATATATATATATATATATATATATATATATATATATATATATATATATATAAAACAAAGAAGTATGTCTGTGTGTTTGTGTGTCCGCACGAGAATCTCGAAACTGCTTTACCGTAGCAGGTGAAAATGTGTACTTAACTGTTCCATTGGGGAAGTTATGGCTGGTTGCGTACATTGCCGGCCATTCTGCCTCCTTGTGTATGAAAAGTTTATTAATGGAGTTTGTTGTATCATCACTGTATTTAAAAGAGCTGTCAGGCTTGCAACAGGACTAATGACTACGGAGTAAGATGTACAGTCCCCTTCACTAGTGCGTTTACAGAGGGGTCGTTAGATTTTTGTGCATTGTGGCAGCGCTGTGTTTGTTTACATTCGACAGAAGGAAATTCGCAATAGTAAACAAACTATGGAATAGGCACTATTAAAACAAATATCTCAATGTGATGAATTGTGGGAATGTTTACATGATGAGCCCCTGTAAACGTATTAGTAAAAGGGATTGTACTTTACGCAACACTACCCTAATGCCAGCACCTTTCTGCTCCGATCAATGGGAACATATTGGACTGACACCTCTGAGCATATTGGACTGACACGTCTGAACATATTGGACTGACACGTCTGAACATATTGGACTGACACGTCTGAACATATTGGACTGACACGTCTGAACATATTGGACTGACACCTCTGAGCATATTGGACTGACACGTCTGAACGTATTGGACTGACACGTCTGAACGTATTGGACTGACACGTCTGAACATATTGGACTGACACGTCTGAACATATTGGACTGACACCTCTGAGCATATTGGACTGACACGTCTGAACATATTGGACTGACACGTCTGAACATATTGGACTGACACGTCTGAACATATTGGACTGACACGTCTGTATGCTCATATATGTTCTTCATCCCAGAGTGGAACTAGAGTATTGATAGTGTCAAACTTATCGTGAAAGGTGAATTTATGTTAACCTTTCCATTCTCATTATATTTTGTTGTGAAATAGTAAATGGAAATCAAGTTCTGTAAAGTTTAAAGATCTAAGACTATATTTAGATCTTGACTGTTAAGATTCTCTATATATAAAAAAGCATTATTCTTAAGTTTAGTTCATTATGACTCGCTGAAGAAGTCGAAAAGTAATTTACGTAAATAACTTTGTGGTGGTCAAGACGGAACTCATTATCTACCTGGCGTGACAAGTTAAACATGTGAGCTGGTTATATATTACGTCCTCAAAGTGAATTAAAGATAAAGTTACTCTTATTACCTTTCGTACCTAAGTTATTTTGTATATAAGTAATGCATTCGTAAGTCATGTTAATTCCGACATTGTTCTCTGGATTTCACTATCATAATCGACTTTACCTATTTTACCTGTGATAATTACTCAGTTTATATACTTCTACTAGTCTACCTTGAAATAGAAACATAAACACGAACGCGGTAACAGAGGTGAATATTCATTACTTCTTTAAATGTTCTTGTGGTCTATGTTATTATGAGCTCTAATAGGTCATGGAACACCAAAGAAATGTTACCTTGACAAAATTAAGACTTAATAGCTGTTGTTTTACTTTCTATGTTCACGAAACCATGACATCAAAGTCTTAAGAATGGGATGACACATGAGACACAGAACATGTATAAGCACAATGAACTATTTTTTCCTCATGGACACACACGGACACGTACAGGAACAAAAATAACCATACACGGAAATAAGGGCAAAAGATCGCCTTTGACACAAAAACACCTGAAACGACAACAAGTCCTTTATATGTTAAGATTCTCGAGTCATTTTAGATTCCATAGATGTCAGACCAAATTTCTACTCTACATAATAAAAAAAATAATTCTTATTAACGAAAAGGTATAATAGCCATCCTGAGAAGTATATAGTTTGAAAAAAGGTCAAAGGGTCATAAGGTTGAGGTCACACAGAGGTCATGAGTGTGTGTGTGTGTGTGTGTATGTATGTATGTGTGTGTGTGTGTATGTATGTATGTATGTGTGTGTGTGTATGTATGTATGTGTCTGTGTGCATGTATGTATGTGTGTGTGTGTTTGTAACTTACATTGTTTATCTCGGTCGGTAAATTTTACCTGGGATTTATACCATAACTTTCAGTGTATAGAGAAATGCCTTGTGTAGGAAGTTTCGTACATGAATCTCAATATATCTCTTAGGTGGTCGTTTAGTGTGTCTGTTTGGCTGTCAGTATTTTATGTGGGTCTGTCTGTTGGTCTGTCAGTTTATCCATTTTCTAATCTGGATAAGTTAAATATTTCAAACTGGGTGTAGAATTGCTTCCAGATTCTTACGCAAGTTTAGTTCAACTCTTGGGTAAAAATTCTATTATTTTATGTCGACATTTTTTTTAGAGGTTAAGTCGACTAATTATATATTTCGTATTTAATTTTCACCAGAAGTTTTTACTGTGTTAATTACCTTTTTGATAATTAACTAATACAGAAAAATAATTAAATAATTTTGCCACATATCCTCAGAGTCCATGAAATATAGTAAGAATTATTATTTTTTTTTTTAAAGAACAAATAGCGTGAGTGTCAACTATAGTGTTCTTACCTGGGTGAGTTATGAGTACCTGAGGATGACGTCAGATTATTAAGAGGCACGTTACCCCTTGTGGTGGTGACGTCATAGCCTCTTGTATACACACACACACACACACACGTATACACACAAGACCACACATACACACACTGGCTAGAGAATATGTAAGGGAATTAATTATGAATTATTCTGTTAATCTTTGCGTGCATATTAATTATGAAAAAGATGAATTAAATTAGATTTATTTCGTGTTTATTAGGTAAATAGGTAGAGAGGGGTCTGAGAAGTGATAAAGGAGACTGAGCACAACTTCCCGTCCATGAAAAATATGTCAGTCATTCCAAAGTTGTAAGAGCGTTGCGTCATGTACAGAAGCCTAATTCTCCTGAAAAAGTTTGAGAGATATTTTCATAAATCATAAACTGGGAGAAAATTATATATATATTTTTATGCTGATAACCACAAGGAAAGAAGAAAACACGAAGTTCCCAAGCGCTTTCGTGTAATTCACATCTTCAGGGGTGAGTACAGACTAGAGAGAGTAATACAAATCAAGGTGTATATATACAGTGGAGGGTGGGACCAGGTCCACAATGGTCAGGTATTAGGTAATGACCCTACTAATCTTTAAATAGCACACAACGGTCATTACCTAATACCTGACCATTGTGGACCTGGTCCCACCCTCCTCTGTATATATACACCTTGGTTTGTATTTCTCCTTAGTCTGTACTCACCCCTGAAGATGTGAATTACACGAAAGCGCTTGGGAACTTCGTGTTTTCTTCTTTCCTTGTGGTTATCAGCATATACCTGGATCACGCGCACCTACAGTGATTTACTTGCATATATTTTTATTTATTAGTCTCATTTATTGTATCAGAATATAATATTTTTTTGGGACTATTGGTGAATTTGTTTAGTTTGTAATTTATCTGAAACAGTATTTTTTTTAAGCGTTTTATGGAAATATTTCGAGAGACAAAGCCATATAGTTTGATATATTCAGGTGACCAAACTTCCTCCCTGAATAACAAAGAAAAGAAAAAAAACCACCTGTCAAATTTGAGTGAATAAAGCAGTTTGAATAATAAACTTTAATAACTGGGGGAAAATTTATGTACAAAGTTTTATAATTCATCAAGTTATAAGACATTCACACAAGGGCGTCACTATTACTGAGAGTTTGCTGGCTGACATAATGTTGATATACATAAACAAGTGGAGGCTATTGTCCTTAACTTTTACTAGATAGTCTCACGGGTCATCCTAGTCTGTAGTGAATTGGTTTAGTTGCTCTGGATTTACCCCACTTCTCCCCCACTCCTCCCACTCCCACCACTCCTCCCACTCCCCCCTCTCCTAAGGCCACCATCAACCCCAGCACCTAGTAATGACCTCACCGTGACTGTAAGTGACCTCATTATGGGATCAGTATTAAACATATTTATAACTCAGGGTCAAGTCATTTGCCTGGTGTTGAGAAAATATTTTTAAAAAGTCAAGTTGTGTTATTATATTATGAGAATTTCTTTAAAACACATTTCCAAAAGGCGTTGCTGTGCCATGAGATACCGAGGGAGTTCAAGTGTATATTTCCCTTCACTTGCGCGTTTACAGGGGCTCGTCAAGCTGCATGTAGTTTGACAGCCCTGTGTTTGTTTACATTCGACAGAAGGAAACTCGCAATAATTAACATACTATGGAATACAATTAAAATAATATTAAAACAAATATCTCAAAAGTAATGATGTGTGGAATGTTTATATGATGAGGTCCCTGTAAACGCACTAGTGAAGCGGACTGTGTACTTGAACAAGAAGCCAAAAGGTAGAAATTTTAGTAGTTATTTATGCTATGACACTTTGATTAACCCAGTGACCCAGCACTCGTTCTGGGTTACTGTACAGTATTGGGATGGTTAGTGTTCTTGCTGTTCTCTATACTGTAACTGTATAAATTAATTAAAATCCTTAATTTATAATCCTCAAAAAACAGATCCTGGTGAACATATTAATTAAGTATTTAAAGGTCAACATGTTGTGATTTAGGTGTATAATTATGCTAATGATATTCTAATTAATGATCCATTGATTAATTTCATCAGTGTTTTAATGGTAATAACTTGAATCATAGAGGTCACTGCTGTTCATTTTTGGTATGAAGAGCAATGCCAAGAGTGACTTGTCCTGACCCCCACCCATCCCCTTCCCTCCCCCACCTCTTTACCTCCCCCAATCCCATCCCCTCTCATCCCCTACCTCCTCACCTCCCCTACCCTCACCCCAGTGCCGGCCCTTACTGCTGCCGAGTGCAGAACTTGACCTCGTGTATGTGTTTAATGAACCAAGGTTGACGAAGCACCAATATATGACCTTTGCCTTTGTCTTTTCATTGAAGCACTAAAGTCAGCCTCACTCCACTATCCAAAGAAGTATTTTACAAACCCAATTTCCTATTAGTTTTTCCCCTTAATTAATTCCCTGTAAATATATTCTAATAATCTGTAAACAAGACCCAACGTTTCTGTCACTTCCCTCTCTAAGTTTCCCCACATGTAAAGTCATTGCTGTAGTAAATAAAATATGTTTCACCTTTTCTCAATCCACTACCAGTAACTCTCTAAGCATTGTTTTGGAATTAAGGGGGAAACTTCACTCTAACATATTGGCCAATTAAGAACCTCGACGTTTACAATCCAGATGGAAATTTTGCATCAGGAAGAATCAGATTTAGAGAGGTTAAGTTTTAGAGCAAATAGTCGCTAGTGTTTAGTTAAAAAAAATAGGAGAAAATAGGAGAAATAATTAATTCTTAAGACAAAATAAACAATACTATTTTTTTTAATTTACTCTCTACAAATTATTATATCCTTCTATGTATTTGATTATCATTATCCAAAGGTAGAAAAATATCAAATAAATAATGAAAATCATCATCAACATATGTAAAATTGTTGATAAAACTGCCTCCGTCACTGTGTGTGTGTGTGTGTGTGTGTGTGTGTGTGTGTGTGTGTGTGTGAGTTTTTGTGTGTGTGCGTGTGTGTGCGTGTGTGTGTGTGTGTGTGTGTGTGTGTGTGTGTGTGTGAGTGTGTGTGTGTGTGTGTCTGTGTGTGTGTGTGTGTGTGTGTGTGTGTGTGTGTGTGTGTGTGTGAGTTTTTGTGTGTGTGCGTGTGTGTGATTTTAATTATAGTGTTTTTATCTATAATTTTCTTTTTATTTTTGATCTTTTATATATTAATTTTATATTATTTATTATGAAAAAACAATAATTCTTCCGGTTCCATATATATAACAATTAAATCCCATATAACACCAAATAAAGGAATAATTTTCACTTTAATATATAATTCTCTCATATACTACGATTATTATATACATCACCAAATATAACCAACAGAAATTATATCATTCAAAATATACGTTATATTCTGTCTATCGTATCTTAATTGGTTACTGTGGGTCATTAGGTCTGTAAGTATTGTGTTTTAATGATGGTAATTATATCTCATTAGTCTTCTGATTCACCACAGTGTCTCTTTTAACGGGTAATTTCCACACAGGTATTTTATTTAACACAATTAAGGTATTTTAGTCGTTTTTAGTCGGGGTTTTTTCAAGTGTGTATGTTCAAGTGTGTTGTGCTCAAAAATCAATGAAAAAATCGTGTATATACGTTCGGGGAAATAGAGGCTGGGGTAGTGGTAGAGATGGAGGGGGAAGGGGAGGGCTGCAGGAGGTACGTGTTCCCTCCCTTCCCCCCCCCCTCTCTCTCTCTCTCTCCCCCCTTGTTTCCGTGTTGAGCGACCTGTGTGATTTGCATATAAATTCCGACGTTTTGTGGGCCGTCGGTTGGTGTCAGAGAGAGAGAAAGAGAGAGAGAGAGAGAGAGAGAGAGAGAGAGAGAGAGAGACTATGTTCCTTCCCGTAGTGAATTCCCGGTCACTCATTTACCTATAGATTCATATTATAACCCTTTATCCTCAGGTGTCTCAGGTGAATTCTTGTCTGTCTGAATGAATGAATGAATGAATGAATGAACAATCAGATGAATGAACCCTACTGAACTTGTTATAGGTTAAAAGCTCTCTGTCACTAACATATAACGGGTATTAACTAAAACTTTCCATTCTCAAATACCTCCCCCCCAAAAAAAAGTTCCTTGGGTGAAGAACTTGAGGAATGATGTTGACGTTTTGGGGGTAACTTAGGTAGAATCCTCTCAAAGCTTCTGATCCTTCGTTCTAAATGACTCCATCTCTCACCCTCCACTAGATTGTTCTGGAAGGGTGAGACGTGAGGAGCATTGAGGGGTGAGGGTGTGGGGGTGGGGGTGGGGGTGTGGGGGTAAGTGAGGTGTTTATGGTAGGGGTGGGGTGGAGGGGATGAGGGATGTATGGTAATGAGAGAGAGAGAGAGAGAGAGAGACTAACTAACTAACTGACTGATTCGCTGATTTAAATAAAACAAATAATGATAGAAAATAAATAAAATAAAAATGTATTGAAATTACAAAAGGAACATTGTCTGCCTGACCTCTTAATATACAGTACATATATACGAAGTGTTTATCTTGACTCCTGGATCGTCTGAAGGTCGGTACAATTTGTCTCGTTCTGCGATCACTTTAAAACCTGTGAGAAATTGATGATGTTTCAAAGATTAATGGAGACTTATTGTTCTCTCTATTGGACAGAGATATATTGTAGAGAGACAGAGAGAGAGAGAAGAAGAAGGTGAGAGATTATATTATCATTAATTTTTCATGTTCCAGGGAAAGATTTCATTTAATTTCTCTCTCTAACTCTTTCTTTTCCTTTTTTTTATGTTTCTATTTTATCTCTATATCTCTCTCCCTTATTTTTCTTTTATCCTTCTTTTTTATTTGTTTATTTAATTTTCTCTTTCTTTTACTTCCTCCTCCTTCTCTCTCTCTCTCTCTCTCTCTCTCTCTCTCTCTCTCTCTCTCCAATCACTACGAGTATTACGACCCATGATGTACTCTCAGTCAGTCAGTCAAGCCAGTGAAGTCAGTCAAGTGGGTCAGTCAAGCCAGTCAGTCAGTCAAGCCAGTGAAGTCAGTCAAGTGGGTCAGTCAAGCCAGTCAGTCAGTCAGTCAATGAAGTCAGTGAAGTTAGTCAGTCAGTCAGTGAAGTTAGTCAGTCAGTCAGTGAAGTTAGTCAGTCAAGTCAGTCAGTTAGTCAGTCAGGATTAGCATTCAAAGAGATAGCCGACGCAGTTACAAAAGGTCTTCTTATTAAAATTCCTACGAGATGAGCTTCACTACCACCCATAAACAGTGTCACCTAACCTAACTTAACCTAATTTAACTTAATTTAACCTAACCTAACTTAACCTAACTTAACCTAACTTAACCTAACCTGATCTAACCTAACTTAACCTGACCTAACCTAACTTAACCTGACCTAACCTAACTAGCCTTGACAAACTTCCCCCTAACGAAGGTGATTCAGAGGAGCGTTAGGTCACCGTCACTACGTCTTTCAGAGGTAAACTTGACCTGGCAAACCTTCGCTTCAAAGTTTAGATCTTCTCTGGACTCGTTAAACTTACCCTGTTGTCTACTGATGATCTTGTTGTTGATTTTGAAGTGTGTGTGGGGGGGTATGGGTGTGTGTGTGGGGGCAGGGTGTGTGTGGGGGTGTGTGTAAGACTTGGTGTGTGTGTGTGGGGGGATGGTGCCTAGTGGGGGATGGTGTGTGTGGGGGAAATAGATCATCAAGATGTTAAATATTACCTACTACTAGACCTAAGATGTGTCAGGTGAGGAAGACAGGTGAAGTTGTCAGGTGAGGAAGACAGGTGAAGTTGTCAGGTGAGGAAGACAGGTGAAGCGACATACATAAGATAGGACCCGACTAAAGCCAGTGTTACCACCTAAACACATGAACCTCTGCTACTAGTCACATCTTAGCGTCTATTCTAGCTAAAGCCTTACCATAACACTTGTCTTACGGGAACTCAGGGTTGTCCAGTGTGGTGATAAGACTCCTGGTAAGACAAAGGTGTAGTCGAGATTGTGTGAAGAACTTAGAGTAGATCAGATACCCGTGAAGTTGTAAGTTTTAATTCGATGGAAAAATGATTATTACCGGGAAATAGAACATTATTGGGGGGGGGGAGTGGTGATGAGAGAGAGAGAGAGAGAGAGAGAGAGAGAGAGAGAGAGGAACTCGGCGAAGAATAGATTCATTAAATTAACCTCTGACTTTTAGGAAAATAGTAATAAGTTTAAAATAATTACGAATAAATGAAGAACAAGTCGTGGCTAGATAATCTACATCACCAGAGTTATAGATACTAGAACCTATAAATGATATAAGTTGGCCCACAGCTCCCATTGTAATCCTGGAAAATGAAAATCACAAATAATCAGAAATATGAATCGATAACGAATGAAAGTAAAAAAAAAAAGAAGTATTCTTAATTACTATTGGCTTTGGCAGTCAGGTCATACAGAAGAAGAGGTGTGGGGGTCTTGGGTAAGTATTCCCAGCCTGAGGTGACAAAGACTTCTAAGAGGACAGAGAGGCGTTAATAGAAACCCTCTTGAAGGAGCTCTTGGCCTGCATTTATACGTCTTCAAGTAAGAGGAGATCATCTTAGTCAATGGGATGATTGTGCTCTGAGCCACAGCTTATGAATGATGAATAGCTTAAAGGAAGGGAGGAGGGAGATCTGGTTATGCAATGAATACAAGACATAAATAAATGAGTTGGGGGGATGTGTGGAGCATTGAATGAGCACGAGATAATAATGTGAGATAATGCTGTAATATTAATCAAGGTTGAGGGGGGGGGATGTATGTCCAGGAATATTACAACATGTTCTGGCTGTAGTTTGACTAATTGAAATTAAAGTACATATCATATACATACATTTAGAATAATAATAAACTAATGTATATTTTAACACATAATTAGTAGGAATAATTATATACTCGAAACACTAATCACGATTATAGTGATATTAGTGAATGTTGATTTAAATTCCAGGATTAGACTAAATAGAGATATAACTTCTACCTGTTCTTAACTAGTGTATTAACAAACCTAGACTAAACACCTGAATTATTGAAGCATAGTACTTCACCATAACACCAAGAAAATAAATATAAATTATCAAAATATTCAAGGATTATTCCACAGGCTTCACAGTTTAAAGTCTAAAGACATAGGAAGTCTTGATCAAGGTCCAAGACTACCATACAATACACAGAGATTGTACATAGACATTAACATCTGATGATGAATGACGGAATAGAGAAAGTTTACGATAATAGTGATAAAAATGAGGAAGTGAAGAGTTAGACTTGGTGAAAGATGGAATGTGTTGTGTGTGTTTTGAAATGTGTCAGAAGGGTGTCGAGGGGGTACTGAGGAGTTAAGAATAGTGTCAGAAATAATTTGAGTTGAATGTGAATTATTCTTGTTGTTTGTTATGGTGAAAGTGAGCTGGTTATGTTACCTGTTGAAATGAAAGTGAGTTAGTAATGTTTCCTGTAGAACTGAAAGTGAACTAGTTATGTTACCTGTTGAGATAAAAGTGAGTTAGTAATGTTACCTGTAGAACTGAAAGTGAACTAGTTATGTTACCTGTTGAGCTGAAAGTGAACTAGTTATGTTACCCGTTGAGCTGAAAGTGAACTAGTTATGTCAACTGTTGAGCTGAAATTGAACAAGTTATGTCACCTGTTGAGCTGAAAGTGAACTAGTTATGTCACCTGTTGAACTGAAAGTGAACTAATTATGTCACCAGTTGAGCTAAAAGTAAACAAATTATGTCACCTGTTGACCTAAAAGTAATTAACTCATGATCACCTGTTGAACTTTACCTATGTAGCTAATTATTTTCAGTAGTGTTATTTAAGCACATGCAAATTTCAAAACTCAATCACCGTCACTACTGAGAGCATCAAGGCCACCCCCTGTTACCAAATATTACATAAATAATATAAATTAATCACCCATGTGTTTTACTGTCGAATACAAAAGTTTATTATATATTGATATGAAAAAAAAAAGATTAATTTTTCATCATCACTTTATTCATTTTTTTGTATAATTCACTTCTCTCTTAATGAAGGTCACTATATGTTTCCTGGAAACTGTTCTTGATAATATACACGTTTAATACATGTTATCTTGAAAATATACATGACTAATACATCTTTTATATGGTAACTTTATTATCCATATTCATCCTCCTACCCCACCCCACTAGGGTGTGTCATACGGAGGCGAATTTTTTTTTTTGAGTTTGAAAAATCGGCCCATGGTATTAATGATGTAGTTCTATGTGCAGAATCATGTGATATCTTCAGATTTGGAAAGTTTTCATTTTTTGCTTGGTAAATTTTAACTTGAAATCTTATGAAAATTCAGTATTCCCACCCTTTTACCAACACCACTAAATAGCTTATTTAAAGTAAAGTAAATGTATTAGGTTAATTTATTAGGATGAAAATGATCCAGAATAGTGAAAAACGAATGATCTTGGACACATTTATTAAATTTAATATTCCTTAGAAAACAAAATCATCAATACAAAACCGGTTTTTACTACTACGATCTGCAAGGTTATGCACACCATAGAGAACATGTCTTCTTTGCTTTGTTTCTACCTTATCAACCTCCCTGCTGACCACCTGCTTGATGTAGCCTTCTCCCTCTCCTGGTTGCACATCGCGGACTGCTGGCCTCGGCCACTTGCTGCACACAACGCTTTCTATACTCTGGTGTGCGAGGGCCAGGCAGGGGACATGCATGGGGTTGTCCAGGAAAGTTCTTGACTTGAACATTGGTGAGGCCAGCAGGTAAGAGGGGCTTTGATTGCCAGCCTGGATGTTATCCTTAGATCTATGAGATTAGTGAGGGTCTGGTACCTAGATTGATTCTCAGGAGTCTTCCTGACCCTGAAGGAATCAAGGCCAACTGATTCGTCATGCCGTAGATCCTTCATAAGTCTCATATCCAAGATCTTTTTGACTGCCACTCTTCTCTCCTCCTCATCCTTACTGCAGAGCATTGTCTGCAGAACTGCTTCGGGATGAGCATACCAGGAAGATCTCCTCACAGTCTGTTCCACAATCTGAACAACCTTCCTTGGCTGACTCCTCAGGAGCTCAAGCTGGAAGAGAACATGCCTCGGACCTTCGGAGAACGATGACTTGACCTTGGTGTTGAACCAATTTGGCAAGTAGACACTCACGATGAATTGAACAATAAGTCTTAGGTTGTGAAGCTGGTTCCCTTTCAGTTTATGATGAGCGACCCAAATTCTGCAGAACCTGAGAGCCGTTGTGAGCCACCTAGAATGTGAGACTGGACCTATCTGCAGGTAAGCAAGTCTATCAGGCATGACCCCAGTTTTGATGGCACTGCAAATCATGTAACCAAGGAAGTACTGGTCATACTCCAGGTCGTCAAATGACAGTATGTGCAAGCTCAACGAGTGGAGGCCAACTGTGATTTTTTCAAAGCTCGGATTTATTTCTAACCCAGTGGAGTCCAGCATCTGCCAAGAGGACCAGACCATCTGTTGTTTGAAAGAGTCTTGCCATCCAGCTCCTGGACTTCAGATGTCTGAGTGGCAACTTGTTGCAGGGAGGTCACAAACAATCCAGACCAGCTTCCTCCCAATCTTCCGCTCTATCCACTGTGATGGACCCCCTCGTTGACCCTGTGTCTGTGTTGGGTGCTGTCCTCCATCGGTCTGGGTAGGGTCTGATCTACGTTCCTCTCTCTCAGCCAGTTCTCATACCGTTATCTGCTTTCACTTATCTCTGGCTGGTTTCGATGTCATCTTTCTGGAGTGAAATGCCAAATACTTCCCTCCTGGTTCACTGCAGCAGGTGTAGTGTTCCTCCTTCACCATGGCAGGGAACAACTTGTCAGAATCTCCAACTTTCATGAACACTTTAGTGTCATCCCTTCTCCCATCAAAGAACAAACAATTGATTCCATTTTCTCTTATCCCCTTATCAAACTCCTCTTATAGGTTACTGACAAGTTTTTCCTGAGCTCTCCTTACTTTGTTATGATCTATCACCAGGTGAACATCATCAGGTGTTATCAAACCACTGTCAATCCAGGCAGCTGTTGCTATCTCTGCAGTTTCTCTGAGACCAGTGTGGTGTCGCATGCTGGCCAGAGCTATGCTCGGGATATCTTTCCTATTTCGAATTTTATGCCTGGAAGGTTTGGGATCATTATTTTCTGGGTTAGGGACAAAGTCACCTTTCTCCTGGTCAGCACTCGGATCAGCCATGGGGAAGTCATTAAACTCTGAATCAGCTTGACTCCAATCATCGGCCTTTTTTTACCTCACCCTGGGCCTTCTCAAGTCTCTTTTCCTCGGCAACTCTTCTCCTCTTCTGTCTCTCTGTGGCAGCCTCTTGTCTCTTGGACTCCGGAATATCTTGGCTAGAAATCATGAGAGCCCCTATACTGCCAGTCTTCTCTCTCTGTGCTTTGACAAATGCCAGTTCGATCACAGGAATCTTCAGTTCACGCTTGCAAATACAGGAGATGTGGGTCGGATTTACAGTCACGATCGCATCCAAACCTACAGTGATGGAGAACACTGGGCAATTGGTAAGTAATTATGTCAAATAACTGTCCAGTTAAGCTAAGTAAAGCTGTTCTTAACTGCAAGTTTTCTCTCCCAAGAGAGATATCTCTTTGCCTTTTTCAACTGGCTGTAGCAGTCTTCACTAATCTCTCTTTCTGACTCATGATGACTGGAGGCTTGAACTGACCGTTAGCCAGAGTGTACTGTGCTGAAGACAGCTTTGTCATATCACCAGTACGTTTTGAGCCAAAGCCCTTTTATTCCTTTTCTCACTGATTTGCTCGATTAAACACTCGTATCTCTGTGCCATCTTCAATGTGGTAAGTAACCTGACTTCAGGAGCCTCCCCAGACCCAAGATAGTGACTGAGATGGCTGATTTCGTTCCTCGTCCTGACACAAGCAGCCATCGCAAATATTATCAACTTATAAATGCATCAGAATCTGAAACAGAAAAAAATATTGTTAGTTGGGTTGTTAAAGAATAAAGTCAGAAAGCAATGTTCACTATTTAATTGTAATGCTCTAATGCAGCTGTACGTTAGATTTTCGATAAATTTCACGCTAAAATTTACCTAGCAAAAGGTTGCAAAATATTGAAACTGAAATTATTTTCTGTTTATATACACTAAAATCTACCAAAAAAGTGATGGGCCATTAGTTTTAACTGATCTTCCCTCCTATGACACACCCTACCACCCCACCCCACCCCACCCCACCCCACCCCACCCCACCCCACTCCACTCCACTCCACTCCCACTCACTCAAGTCTGGACACCTGCAATCTAATTTCTAGTGGTGTGTCCTGAGAGACGATCCATAACACCAGGCTCGTGCAGGAATAACAATGAGGATGGTAACAAGTTCCTCTATGTAATAAGGCGGAAAGTGTATTGTGCCTGTGTGTTTTTTCTACTTTCAATCAGATTTTGTTTTTAAGATTTAATGATTTTGTGTTTTTATCCCCCCCCCCTTTTTTTTAGCTAGCTTTGTCATATTTTTTTCATGGTTTGGTATAAGTGAAATTTTGTCATTATAAAGGTTAGGGCGTCACTCTAATATAATGATTGTTTTGATCTCTTATCATTATACTTTCATTCCTAAATATTTAATTTTTTTTACCATTTTTATTCCTTACCAACATTCTTCAACTTGCTCTTCCTCGATTTTGTTTAGACATTATATTGGTTATTTCTCTTCAAACTCGTTCATTAACAACCATCAATACCCACAACCAGAGCTATGGGTAACCTCTTAATGTGACCTAACAACACTTGACCTCTCTCCCTGGGCCCAATGAGCCAGTGATGATATTTAAGAAATACCATAATCAGATAAATCCTTCGTGTATCACCAAAAAAAACTGAATGATTTCACGTATTTTACTTAATTTAATGGAGAATCTTTATAAATATTACACAAAATTATACATAACTCCTGAGCATTACAGAAATAGTCCCTAATATTCTAGGTATTCCCACATCACTAATGACGAATTCTTGTTTATATTGAGTATTTATATATATATCTATTAGGTTCAGACGCCAGGTAGAGGATGCTCAGGTATTTAGCTTAATTAATTACGGTCTGGGAGGTATATTGGCCTCATCAGCAGGCAGGTAGGAGATCAGACAGGTAGGATATCAGGCAGGTAGGAGATCAGACAGGTAGGAGATCAGGCAGGTAGGAGATCAGACAGGTAGGATATCAGGCAGGTAGGAGGGCAGCAAGAGACATGGGTTGGTTAATTCATGTTGTTTAGTATTGTTCATTGTTTTAGTTTCTTGGCATAGTTACGTCTCCTCGTTGTTGCTGTTACTTTTTGTTGCTTTTGTTATTTTTGTTATTTTAGTTACTCTTGTTTTTACTTTTGTTATTTTTGTTTGTTATTTTTGTTATTTTAGTTACTTCTGTTTGTTACTTTTGTTATTTTTTGCTTGTTACCTCTTTTACGTTCGATAATTGTGTTACTTTTGTAATTTTGTAACTTTTGTTTCTTACTTGTTATTTTTTGTTATTTTTGTTACTTTTGATACTTTTGTTACTGTATATACTTTTTATACTGTTTTTTACTTTTATTTGTTACTTTTGATACTTTTGTTACTGTATATACTTTTTATACTGTTTTTTACTTTTATTTGTTACTTTTGATACTTTTGTTACTGTATATACTTTTTATACTGTTTTTTACTTTTATTTGTTACTTTTGATACTTTTGTTACTGTATATACTTTTTATACTGTTTTTTACTTTTATTTGTTACTTTTGATACTTTTGTTACTGTATATACTTTTTATACTGTTTTTTACTTTTGTTTGTTACTTTTGATACTTTTGTTACTGTATATACTTTTTATACTGTTTTTTACTTTTATTTGTTACTTTTGATACTTTTGTTACTGTATATACTTTTTATACTGTTTTTTACTTTTATTTGTTACTTTTGATACTTTTGTTACTGTATATACTTTTTATACTGTTTTTTACTTTTATTTGTTACTTTTGATACTTTTGTTACTGTATATACTTTTTATACTGTTTTTTACTTTTATTTGTTACTTTTGATTTGTTGTGGTTGAATGTGGGTGCGCCAAGTCCGTAGACTTGCTAGTGATATATTCTTTGATACTTTTGATACTCTATATACTTTTTTATACTGTTTTTGTGACTTTTTTTGTTACTTTTGTTATTTTTGTTACTTTTGTTACATTGAGGTACGGTGAGGAAATAAACTGAAGGGAATTCGATGTAGTCTCTTTGTAATAGGCCCCTGTCTCATCAACAGAACGTATTATATAAATGGGTCAATACATCTGATATTATATTCAGATTCACCACCCTGTAACTTTCCACTGTCTATGAGTAAGACATGAGATTGACACGTGAGCGGGCAACTTACCCAAGAGGGCGAGACCCATAGCTCAGCATTTCTGTAAGCACGCACTGCGATGCCCCTAAGCTTCAGTAGCTCACCACAACTCATATCGTAAGGACGTGACCTAACGTTTATCATACATAAACGCCGTCCTTTTCTCATTCACTCCTAGACAGTGAGACTTATGGTTGATATACACTCAGGAATTATATATACAACCTTTTATAATAAAACAAAGGAACTACCGTTTGGGTTTCGTTACTTAAAACCCAAATATAAATATGTGTGAACGGCCTGGTTAATTGCACAAGCAGCCGATTCATATAGGTGGCAAGCGGTGTGTACGGATTCTTCAAACTGGTAGTCGTATCATCCGTCTGTGTCTTGTGAAAAACCGCATTATCCTTAGGCAAGGATAATGCGGTATTTAGCAACTTAGATTTGCTTAGTGGGTATTGGCAAATACCACTCGATGAAAAATCACGAGAAATCACGGCATTTAGCACGCCTCTAGGCCACTTTGAGTTTCTACGAATGCCATTTGGTCTCAGAAATGCCCCACTAATATTTCAAAGAATGATCAACACCCTGTTTGCCGGACTAATTGGTAACACAGTCTGCGCTTATTTGGATGATCTAATAG
>NW_024717817.1:0-23229 GCF_018991925.1 Homarus americanus
TGGGGTGCGGTCAAAAGCGGAGTTCCCCAGGGATCTGTATTAGGCCCTCTGCTGTTTGTTATATTCATTAATGATCTTGATTTAGGCATAACTAGTAGGATTAGTAAATTTGCAGATGATACCAAAATGGGGAGAGTGATAAATTCAGACAGTGACTTTGAACACCTTCAAAGAGATCTAGATACCTTACATGAGTGGTCAGTAGACTGGCAAATGAATTTTAATAGTGATAAATGCAAGGTACTACAGATAGGGAAGACGAATACAAACGTTAAGTATAAACTAGGTAACACGGAAATAGAAAACTCAGTTTGTGAAAAAAATCAAGGTGTATTTGTTAGCAACGACTTGAAACCTAGAAAACAATGTATTAGCGTTCGCAACAAGGCAAACAGGATTCTTGGGTTCATATCTAGGTCTGTGAGTAATAAAACTGCTGACGTTATCTTGAAACTTTACCTAGCATTAGTGAGGCCACACATGGATTATGCGGTTCAGTTCTGGTGTCCTTATTATAGAATGGACATAGATTCTTTGGAGAGAGTACAAAGAAGAATGACAAAAATGATCCATAATATTAGAAACCTTCCATATGAAGAAAGACTGAAAAGCTTAGGCTTACATTCATTAGAGAGGCGTAGAGTTAGGGGAGATATGATAGAGGTGTACAAGTGGGTAAGTGGGATTAACAAGGGTAAAATGGAAGATGTTCTGAAGCTCAGTAATAACGAAATAACAAGAACAAATGGCTTTAAATTAGATAAATTCCGATTCAGAAAAGATATAGGCAAGCACTGGTTTGGTAATAGAGTTGTGGATATGTGGAATAGGCTACTGAGTGCTATAGTAGGATCGGGGACGCTAGGGAGCTTCAAGACGAAGTTGGAAAGGCACATGGAAGTGCTGGGATGGGTGTGAAAGGGATCTGCCCTGTATGGGCCAGTCGGCCTCCTGCAGTATCCCACTTTCTTATGTTCTTATGTTCTTATGTTCACCTCACAATCTTTACTACATCTCACCTCACAATCTTCACTACATTTCACTTCACAATCTTCACTACATCTCACTTCACAATCTTCACTACATCTCACTTCACAATCTTCACTACATCTCACTTCACAATCTTCACTACATCTCACTACACAATCTTCACTACATCTCACTTCACAACCTTCACCACATCTCACTTCACAATCTTCACTACATCTCACTTCACATCTTCACTACATCTCACTTCACAATCTTCACCATATCTCACTTCACAATCTTCACCACATCTCACTTCACAATCTTCACCAAATCTCACTTCACAATCTTCACCACATCTCACTTCACAACCTTTACCACATCTCACTTCACAATCTTCACTACATCTCACTTCACAATCTTCACTACATCTCACTTCACAATCTTCACTACATCTCACTTCACAATATTCACTACATTTCACTTCACAATCTTTACTACATCTCACTTCACAATCTTCACTACATCTCACTTCACAATCTTCACTACATCCCACTTCACAATCTTCACTACTTCTCAATTCACAATCTTCACTACATCTCACTTCACAATCTTCACTACATCTCACTTCACAATCTTCACTACATCTCACCTCACAATCTTCACTACATCTCACTTCACAATCTTCATTACATCTCACTTCACAATCTTCACTATATCTCACTTCACAATCTTCACTACATCCCACTTCACAATCTTCACTAAATCTCACTTCACAATCTTCACTACATCCCACTTCACAAACTTCACTACATCTCACTTCACAATCTTCACTACATCTCACTTCACAATCTTCAATACATCTCACTTCACAATCTTCACTACATCTCACTTCACAATCTTTCACTACATCTCACTTCACAATCTTCACCATATCTCACTTCACAATCTTTACTACATCTCACTTCACAATCTTCACTACATCTCACTTCACAATCTTCACTACATCTCACTTCACAATCTTCACTACATCTCCCTTCACAATCTTCACAACATCTCACTTCACAATCTTCACTACCTCTCACTTCACAATCTTCACTACATCTCACTACACAATCTTCACTACATCTCACTTCAAAACCTTCACTACATCTCACTTCACAATCTTCACTACATCTCACTTCACATCTTCACTACATCTCACTTCACAATCTTCACCATATCTCACTTCACAATCTTCACCACATCTCACTTCACAATCTTCATCAAATCTCACTTCACAATCTTCACCACATCTCACTTCACAATCTTTACCACATCTCACTTCACAATCTTCACTACACCTCACTTCACAATCTTCACTACATCTCACTTCACAATCTTCACTACATCTCAATTCACAATCTTCACTACATCTCACTTCACAATCTTCACTACATCTCACTTCACAATCTTCACTACATCTCACTTCACAATCTTCACTGCATCTCACTTCACAATCTTCACTACATCTCACTTAACAATCTTCACCACATCTCACTTCACAATCTTCACTGCATCTCACTTCACAATCTTCACTACACCTCACTTCACAATCTTCAATACATCTCACTTCACACTCTTCACTAACACCATCCTTCATCACTACATATAACAACATCCATCATCACTACATTTAACACTATCCATCATCACTACATATAACACGATCCATCATCACTACATATAACACCATCCACCATCACTACATATAGAACCATCCATCACGACATATAACACCATCCAACATCACTACATATAACACCAACCATCATCACTACATATAATATCATCCATCATCACTACATATAAGTCCATCCATCATCACTACATATAACACCATCCATCATCACTACATATAAAACCAACCTATCATCACTACATATAACATCATCCATCATCACTACATATAACACCATCCATCATCACTACATATAGAACCATCCTATCATCACTACATATAATATCATCCATCATCACTACATATAACACCATCCAACATCACTACATATAACACCACCCATCATCACTACATATAACATCATCCATCATCACTACATATAACTCTATCCATCATCACTACATATAACACCATCCAGCATCACTACATATAACACCAACCATCATCACTACATATAACATCATGCATCATCAATATATATATATAACACCATCCATCATCACTACATATATTACCCTCTTATCATCACTACATATAACACCATCCATCATTACTACAATATAACGCCATCCTTCATCACTACATATAACACCATCCATCATCACTACATATTATAACACCATCCATCATCTTTACAAACACCATCCATCATCTTTACAAACACCATCCCTCTTTACTATAGTGATAAACAGAGCTTTATTTTGTTGTCAATTTCTTTAAATTCCAACCTTATTAAACCGTAATTCTTTCTGTATGGTCAAATTTTGATTTGACCTCAGTGAGAGAGCTGTTAGTGTCAGTACATCACAATGGTGTTCCGACGCACTGTATCGAAGGTGACTAAGGTGGAGGTGAAGCCTTGCCAGATGAAGGAGAAGGGCCCCGATCTAACAAACTGCAGACCACAAAACACACTAAGACCCAAAACAACAAGACCCAAAACAACAAGAAGAAGAAGGAAACTACCACTTTCTGCCGTGTACAAAAGGACCAGTACCTGCCATGGGGAGACTACATCTTCACCGGGAAAAAGACACAAAAGAAGCGCTGAACCTACGCTTCTGATATTTAAAAATACTGTAATAAAAAACATATTAATTGATTTTGTTTGTATTATTTATGCTTTTTTTATTTTTCATCTGTAAACGTGCTGTTTTGGGAATATATTTTGAGTTACATAATATTTAGGTACAGCAGTTTATTTCACTGTATCTACTTGTTTACCAAGTAACTGGACTTACAGTCTCCGATCGGGATTCTCAAAACAAATATTTGGCATCGAACTCCGTAAGTGAGCTCGTAATCTAGCCTGTAACTTACAGGACCTCAACACGATCAACCTGGATATAGTAGTCGCTATTTCCGGATTGCATGAAAAAAAATTAATAATATATGTTTTAATAATGCTTGTTAGACTTGTTTTATCATAGAATAATGAAGAAAATGTTTTGTACATCAACATACTAAAATACAATATTAGTTTTTCTTTTACGACAAGAAGAGGCTTGGCTGTTCTATTTCTCGCTTTATGGAAGAGATGCAGCTTTTGTCTTCTTACAACTTTTCAAGTAATTTGTACCAAAATAGAAGATTTTTATTGTCCACATTTAGGGTATATTTTTTTTTATGACTGAATAAACTTGCAGATAGACCTTATTAATGTGGTATAGCTGTAAATATCCTTCAGTAATGAAATCCAAATATGAGGTCAAGTGAACATTTTTGCTTAGACTCAGCCTTTGTTAGGACCAAGTTATAACAAGTTATTCTGCCAAGTATCCAATAAGTACCCATGACTCAGAGTTAAATAATACCTAACCTAATCTAAGTTCATCAAACTTAATAAAAAAAGTGGGGCAAAAAATAAGTGGTAAAGAAATTTTTTTCTCAGAAAAAGAATTATATTCAGAGGTTTTTTATCCGATACCTTCAGTCGTGATTATTTTGATGCAAAATTAGTAAAATGTATTTAACCCTAACACTACCTCACCTTACCTAATCTTACCTTACCTTATCTAACCTAACCTAATGTTACCTAACCTAACCAAGCCGCAACGCTCATGACACAATTGAGTTCTCTAGAAAGTTTTAATTTCATTTTCTTTTTTTAAAAATACATTTGCAGAGACAACAAACTTTTGATAATTATTTCTCCAACATATCTATAAATCTGTTGATGATATATAAATTTAGGATAGGTTAGGTTTGGTGTGATTAGGATAGGTTAGGCTAGTTTAGGATAGTCTAAGTTAGCTTAGGAAAGGCTAAGTTAGGTTACGATACACTAGGTTAGGTTTTAATCTGCATGATATT
The DNA here is from genome assembly GCF_018991925.1 of Homarus americanus. Taxonomy (NCBI): domain Eukaryota; kingdom Metazoa; phylum Arthropoda; class Malacostraca; order Decapoda; family Nephropidae; genus Homarus; species Homarus americanus. The sequence goes on from NW_024717817.1 coordinate 5,000, forward strand.
TTTACTGAACTTTTAAACGATGTTATAATCCTGGCAGCAGGGTATCGATCACGAAAATAACACTTTGGTAGTTATAACATTTGATAAAGTTTATTATTACTGTAACATGAAACAAATCACTATAGCTGTACTTATCAATCCAGTATTAAATCTGTATTATCTTTGACCATCGCTCATTGGCCAGCTTATCTCTGCACTGTTCTCTGATATAATAAAGTATTGGTGAATGGGAATATTAATCATTTGTGAGTCACTTACTATAAAGGAAACTGTAACGGATTCTATGGACAGTTGGGAATATTTTCACGGAATAAGTCGGAGTAACTCCCCTCTTGCCCAAAAGCGATCCAAGGAGTTAATTCACAGAGCGAAAATCTAGACGAGTCTTCCTTGTTTGTTTTAGGTCATAACAACGAAAAGTTTAATAATGTTTATTACAATGATTCAGGTTTTACTGTAATTCTTCTTTTTTATATTTTTAGTATTTTGTAGATTTTTTTCACCCAGTTCATTTCTTGTTTAGATTCATTATTGCAATTATTTTTATTACAGAGTTGAATTAAAAGTTTATATCTAAGTATTTTACAGCTTCACAAATACTTTTATAAAATGTTGATACACACAGTGGACAGTTTTTAGTTCTTTCTTGTAATACCTCAGTATTACTCTGTTAAATTCTTACCATTTACACCTGACCATTTATTTATTTATTTTACAAATTGTTTAAAGAGAGAACATCACCAGCAGGATACAGATGATGAAGTAAATAGAAGTTTGTAACCTAACCCTACCCCCCACTGCTACCCCTCCCTCTTGTCCCACATTCTTACTCGTCACTCCTACCCCTTACTCCTACCCCTTACTCCTACCCCTTACTCCCACCCCTTAATCCCACCCCTTATTCCCACCCCTTATTCCCACCCCTTGCTCCCACCCCTTCCTTCTACCCCTTACTTCTACCCCTTACTCCTACCCCTTACTTCTACCCCTTACTTCTATCCCTTACTCCTACCACTTACTCCTACCACTTACTCATACCCCTTACTCCCACCCCTTGCTTCCACCCCTTGCTTCCACCCTCTTACTCGTACCCCTTGCTCCCACCCCTTACTCCTACCCCTAACTCCACCCTTACTCCCGCCTTGCTCCATGCCTTACACCACCCTTACTCCCACCGCCTCCCACCCCTTCTCCACCCCTTACTCCTGCCTTACTCCTACCCTTACTCCACCCCTTACTCTCCACCCTTCTCCACCCCTTACTCCCACCCCTTCTCCCACCCTTACTCCCACCTCCCATGCCTCCCACCCCTTACTCCCACCCTTACTCCCACCCCTTCTCCCACCCCTTACTCCCCGCCCTCTGCTCAACGCCTTACTCCCACCCATTACTCCCATCCCTTACTCCCACCCCTTACTCCCACCCCTTACTCCTACCCCTTACTCCCACCCCTTACTCCCACCCTTACTCCCACGCCTTACTCCCACCCCTTACTCCCACCCCTTACTCCCACCCCTTACTCCCACGCCTTACTCCCACCCTTCACTCCTACCCTTCGCTTCTACCCCCACTGTTACCCCACACTACGCTGGTAATTGAAGACATCATACATTTGTTCACTTAGACACCACTTATTATTCAGGACCTAATGGCTATAATATCAGAGTCATTATTCTTAACTCAACTTTATATATATATCAATTGTCAAAAACCTTCACCACAAGAAAGAAAAGAACAGTCGGGTATGGCAGAAAATGTAATAAACGAACATGGAGTAAGACATCAAGCTCCATATTGTAAACAAGATCATCGTCATTGTTTATTTATTGCGAGGAAAAATATTGTTCGCAATATAATTATAAAAACCTTCTGTAATTCATTCTCTTCATTACACTAAAAGGTAATGAAGTATATAAAGAAAATAGTTTATAAATTACTAAAATAAAAATACGTATAAAAAAGTAAAATAACATCTATTGATGGAATAGAAAAGAATTATATCGTAAGTGGGTAAAAGATTTCTTGGGTAGGTTTTAGAATACAATAACTGTTTTCTGCATTACACCTATGGTTCCAAGTCAGAAATTATCCTTAAGTTTTGTGAATCAGTATTTACAGTTTTTCTTAAAGGGTGACTTAAGTTACGGTCACACGATCCCTTTGATGAGCAATTAATTTGGAGCAAGAAATTACGAGTAATTTCTTCCAAATGTGGTCACATGAGTGGCTCTTGGTTCAGTTATTACAGCAAGAAAAAAAAGTTAACGCCGCTGTGCGAGTAGAAGGGAGACGGAACATCACAACAACAATGCAGACGACGCAGCAGCTATCCTTGGTATTATTGTTATTATTAAAAAGAAATGAGAGAAAGCGAAGAAAAACTATTGGGGACTCGTAAGTGGCTGGCGAGGAGGAGGAACGAGTGTTTAATATAGACTGGTTCAACTATCGTAGTTACAGTAGGGAGGGTTGTTAGTGTGTGGAGAATGACCGGCTGTATGGGCTTGTGTTTTGTAAACAAACACGCCAAAACACCACCCAAATAATAAACTCAGTGTGTCGTAAAAACTGTTTGTGCATTTTATACATAATGTTATTGATCTATGTTATATATAGCCAAGGTAAATACTCGATAAATAAGCTTCGTGTCATTAAATATGGTATTAACCGGGTTTTGAACCGATAATCTTGCTCGAAATAGTCAAGAAATTGACTATCACGATTGTCAATAAAAATGCTTCAAAAACTTGCTCGAATTTCTCGAAAATTGCTCGAAATAACTTTCCGGCAAGAAATTGCTAAAAAAAAATGCGCCCATGTGACCAGTGCTTTAAGAATTGTATGATATCCTCATGGCAATGGAAACACACACACACACACACACTCACCCCATACACAGTCACACACTCACCATGCACAATCACACACACCCATACACACACCGTACATGCACAAACCATACACACACATACACACACACACACACACACACCATACATACACACACCATACACATACACACACCATACACACATACACACACACACACACACACACCATGCACACACCATACAAACAAACAAACACACACCATATACACACACACACACACACACAATGCACACACACACACCATGCACACTCACACACACACACACCATGCACACTCACACCATGCACACACACACACTAATTGTTTTAATTTAGTTCTTGGAACTCTTAAGTGGCAGCGCTTGATGTAAACACTTCTTGGCATTTTCTGTTTATCTAGTAGCAGGTATACACACAGATGTAATATGAGAAAATAAATTATGAATTCTGTCCAGGGAAGTGTTGTGAATATGACCTTGAGATAACACTTGTGTTAAGTGTGAATTTCCCTGTCTAGTGATATGTCCAACTACTACTCTGGGCCGCGAGACAGTGGTAGTGATTACAGATTGCCCACGAGGGGGCTAGTTTATTGGGCACCCCCTTACATCCTGTGCAAGGTGAAGCGCAGAAGCGTTTACAGTGCCCAACTGGGAAGCATGCGGAGTTCATGCTTGCCTTTATGACTCATGCATTAAGGGCGTAAAAGGCCTGAAGGGTCATGGGTTTTGTCAGCAAGTTACATAAAGTGACAATGATGAGTGTGTGGGGGGAAAATTCCCGGTACAATTTATCTGTTTATGGCAAAGTGTGGCAGGTCCCTATTAATGTGAGCGGTGTTTACTGAATCAGCTGACCCTGGCTCGACCTTTTGAGAGACGCAAGCCAAGTGATCTAAGAGTCGTGAATAACATGGTGAATTACTTGGTGTTATTCATTTGGGTGAATATTTGTATAAATCAAAGGTGCTGTCACACACACACACACACACACACACACACACACACCCACACGTGGCACACCACCAACACACAGTTTCTGAGAAGGAGTTTGAGATTGTATTTAACGAAGTCTTAACTGGGAAAATGTTGTATGGCTTTTGTTATGGGGTAAGTTCTGGCGTGAACATTAAGACTATTTTCATAATTTTTTGTAACTAATATTTTTATCTGCCTGGTACAATTATTTATTAATTTGTATTGTAAGTTATGTCTTGATAGTCGATGTAATGTAACAATTTATTTTTGTGTTAATGTTCATATAGATTGGTTCAGTGTTGCGGCTCTGACTCGTCAACGATGTTAATAAGCTCTTGAGTACATACTGCTGGTGAAACTATGTTATATTAACAACACGACAGACAAGTACTATAATACCTTAACATTTAACAATAATTCAGCCTTAATTTAATTTTTTCACCAACTTAAGACACATAACCCAGAAGGAAGTAAGACGGGCAACATAACGCGGGATATCGTGGCTTCACTAAGTGCAAATTATGGAACTTGAGGTAACACATTATGGGAAAATGCGAGCCCTGCTAAGTGGTTCTCCTCAACATGGACGCAAACATCAGATGGACAAAGAAACAGAAGAACCCCGGATATACATTCATTTATTCTACAAAAAAGTTACGTAAACGAGCGTTAAATACGTTTAAGTAATCACAGTTTACGAAGCTGAAGTCGAGATATTAGAAGATGAAGAAGACTTTAGCATATCAGTATACCCCACGACCGGCGCCAGGATGTTAAGTGTGCCATCAGGGTATATTAGCGCTGAGAGACGGGTGCTATCGTGGTATATTAGCATACCTTCACCCTGAATGGTATATCAAAAAGTACAGGATTTACTTCACAGATATTTAGTTATATCTATCGGTATATTATATAAATTATATCAATATATCTGTGTATACCAAATATGGCATCAGAGTATATCACCGTTTGCCATCATATTCTCTAAATAACCTCAAAGTATACCCCCGAATGTTTAATATCATACACTATAAATGACACTGTAGTATGTTAGTATATAATCAGGGTATAACATAAATAATATCAGCATTGTTTAGAATATCATATATATTAAGCGTGAGGAATGGATGTATATGATTCAATATATCACAGTTACATAAAGCGGTATGTCAGCTCATCAGCATATCACTAGAATGACATCAGAGTATAGGACACTATACTCCAATAAATACTGTCAGGTATCTAAGTATATCAGGGTAATCACTGAGAAGTGTCAGAACATATCAGCATATTCCTTGACTGGTAACAAAGCATATCAACATACTCAAAGTATAATCAATGTCTCCGGAATAAACAAGCCAGTGACAGCAGCATATATTTCTGAAAATCAGCTGTGAAATATGTTCAGAACAGCCCAAAGTATACTATAATACTAAGCAACATTTGAAATATACCAGTATACTTCTTAACAGTCAGGGAAAAAATCATTATACAGATTAGTGTCCTCGAAGCAGATCAACTTGTCTCCTGCTTTCTGGGGACCCATTAGTGGCATATCAGTATATCCAAAGAGACACATCGGAGTATATTACCATATATCCCAAGTGCCATGAAGGGATATCAACATACCTGAGTATATTAACTAGCTCTCATAGTCTTCCACTCTCTCTTAGATCCATCAGAATATGTCAGCATATCACCCTATCTTCTGAAGGTCCAGTTTACCTTGTTCCGAAAGTATGTCGAAGCATACTAACAGATCCCCTGAATGCCTTGAGAACATATCAGTATACTTCTAGGTTAATTCATATCATATCAGTATATCCCCTGAATCTAAGGTATAGCTAACCTCATTTCAAATTATTATTAGAGTATGTTAACATATTCCCTTAGAAGCATACCAGCATATCTCTTATGTCATTACAGTCAACCAGTATACGCTCAGAGATAGATGCAAGCATATCAGGGTATATTAGCATACCCTGTAAGAGAGATATGAGCCTAGCTACATAACCAAGTATATCAGCATACCCCATATGCTCTTATAGTACATCAGCACACCCTCTGAGAGACAGAACTATACCAACATATCAGAACATATTAGTATATCCTTTAGAGTGATATGAACATAATGGCATATCAGATGACAAGAGTATATCAGCATAGTCTTTGAGGAGCATATCAGACCAACCTAGCATAAGCTCTTTAAGATAGATGGGAGCATATCTTAAATAGACTGGAACATACCAGAGCATATTAGCATATTAGCATATTAGCATATTAGCATATTAGCAAGGTGAGGAGGAGGAGGAGGAGGCAGGTGTCCACCGACCAGGTATGCCGATAGTCTGGTGATAATGTGGGTAAAACTGGTGTGTGTGTGTGTGTGTGTGTGTGTGTGTGTGTTCGTTCTCATGTTTATTTCTTGTAAGGTATGTGTCACCTAGCCGGCCATTTTGTTTACATTTTTCGGTCGCTCTAAAATACCATTAAAACAATATTGAGTATAAACGTTTGGCTCAACTGATGATCTCAAACATGTCCCAACTTTTTTTTGCCTCAACTCCACATTCTGTAACTCATTTAGGTAGATGTCCCTCACTACACATACACTGGACTATGTGTAATGTTGCAGCTAATGTGTTATCAAGATATTGCACATTATAAGTTCATGTGTGGTCATTATTATATCAAACGGAGGAATTTTAAAGAGCTATTACACCACCTGTATCATTAGTTGTCGCCAGGTGAAGGAATGTTTAGGTAGATTATATTTTATTTACTGTAATTAAAGTTTCAATACCTAAGACGTTCCACTATAAGAGTCTTTCAACCTCAGGTAAGGTCTAAAGACTTTCTACTCTAGGTCTTACACCCTGGAGTAGCTGTATCGTCCACATAGGTAATTACTCCACAAGGAACTACAAGTTACACCTTGATGTAATACTTCATTTATTGCCAAACTTTATAGGGAAATATTTTTTCACAAAGAATTTCAAGTTACAATTTCACATAACAAGTCACATTACAAACGTTCCTTCGGCTTACAGTTAAACTTTGCAATGTCAAGATATTTTTTTCACTGCAGAGGAAAGTATGCGTCATCATCACCACACACACACACACAAAGACAAAACTCCTGTATCCAGATTCTCAAAAGTTTATAAATTAAATTCTTCCCTAAAATTAAACAGACAATACATCTATTTATCATAGAGTATGTGAACAATATCGACGCCATATTGGTTACCATCTTTGAGTTATATAATTAGTTAGCTTCATAGTGTTAATTATTTAGTTAAAAGGAAAAATAATCTACTAGTGTGTGTTGTGACCAAAATATATCAACATTGTATTTACTTTCTCCTCCAGGGGGCACTAAGTCTAGAAAAATGACACAATTGACATCTACATAAAGTGACTGATCAAGGGTAGATATTGGCTACCTTTTGTGTTACTTTGAGGTCGTAAGAACACACAGAGCTGCTCTTAAGGATGTTTACCACAATACACCTCAACCAGTTTCTCATTCACTAAGGTCAAACAATAAATCTAGTTCACAAGATACACCGTAAATTTTATTAGAATACAATAATCAATTACTGTATTATTGTATTGAGGCGAATAGTCTTATGGTGTTAAGATGTGTTCTTAAGCCACGAAGGTAAACAAAAGGTATTCAATATCTGCCTTGGTTGACGATGATCTGTAGACGTTAGCAAGTCCTCCTCCTCCTGCTCTCGAGTAAGGTAAGGAAGGCCTCACCTGACCAAAATTGTTAATTAAGATAGATTACCTGAAGATTAACCCTCCCAGCTTATTTCAACTAATGATTAACCTAACGCTACTTGGGAAGTTAAGTTAGGTTAGGTTAGGTTAGGGTAGGGTAGGGTAGGGTAGGGTAGGGTAGAGTAGGGTAGGGTAGGGTAGGTCAGGTCAGGTCAGGTCAGGCAGTGCCAGTGTAGTTAATCTTGAGGTTAAATAAACTAGAGGCTAATCTTCACATGAGCCAGTAAGACACTTTGACGGTGGCGGTTACGTACAACAGGAAAGCTCTGATAACATATAATGTACAGTATATACCGTTTAAGTTGCGTCAGCAGCTCTATACACCACTTATTGACTTACTCATTCACTGCCGTAGAAATATATACTTCTCTAACAGTTTTCTATATGGTTCCCAGTCATTATAATACGACCTTGTAAAATCAAATGATCTAAATTAAACTAAACTTATCCAAATTAAACTTATTAGCTAACAAATCCTTCTAAAACACGATATATGCAAATCAAAAGTTCTAAATTCAACTTAACTTATCGTAATATAACTATTATAACTAAACCATTTTAATTAAACCTAACCTAAACACCTCAAGTGCCACAAACAGAAGGAAAAATCACCTTTAATATTATCGTGTAGAAGGCCCCTGTAACCCACTAACTCCAGGTAATGCATCTATATCAATCTACCTGCGTTAGAAGCTCTATACGTGGCTATGATCGTTACCCACTGCTGGAGAACATTTGTACTTCTATAATTATCCCTGGAGAAACAATGCACCAATTTACGATTTATTTATTTTATTTTTCATTTATTTTTTATTCTTGGTCCATACTGTAAGCATCGCCCGCTTGTGAGTCCCGTCAGCCATTTTGTTCTAACTTTCGGGGATTCTAAAATAAGCTATAAATAAATAAATAAATAAATAAATAAAACAAGCATCTTTTGTTTTTCTAACCCATGAGCTGTGAGTCTTCATTATATACTTCAACATTAATGTAAACTAAGGCTAGAGAGGGTGTGTACAGTACTAGTGGAGTCAAGACGAGAAGGTGTTTCAAATCCATAAAGGGTTTTACAAGTGGAGAGTCTTACAAGTGGAGGGTCTTACAGGTGGAGAGTCTTACAAGTGGAGGGTCTTACAGGTGGAGGATTTTAATAAGGATAAATACAGCAAGTCTTAGAGTTGAATCAGCCAAGTCGAGGAAAACTCTTAAGAGTCACGTAACTTCTACCTGGTGTTACCTGTAATCAAGCTAAGGTATATGTAAGAAGAATATTATCTCGCTACTATCCATTCCTCTTCCACTATCCTGCGAGGTGAATTGTATTAATAGGCACAGATACTCATGATAAAGAAGGAATAAAGAGAAAGACGCAAGATACCTATAAAATGCGACAGAATATACCCACACATGCGTAATCCTAACCCATCCCAACCCAACCCAACCCTATCCTACCTCCAGCTTCACCACAGTACACAAAGTCATTCTTTGTATCAGAATGACGCCTAAACACCCTGTATCGCCTAAGACACATTTGAATCGGATGGTTCGTTGACGGTTTTATTTCTTCGGTATAAACCAGAGAAGCAATTAGTTCGTGGGAACAGTGAGTCAAAATACTTCACATCAGCTTCGTTTACGACCTCCAGCTGATATTTGCTTCTGTTGTCTATATCAATCACATTTTATAATGAAAACAAAAATATGGTTAGTTACTTAAAAATGAAAAAAACATCATACTTAGATACTTAAGAGTGAGGAAAAAAGATACTTAAGATACTTAAAAATAAAAACACTCTTTGATACTTAAATTAGGACAAAATAAACGGACGCGGAGTTGTTAACTATGAAGCTGATTGGATATTAGGCATGTACCCATTTCTATCCAATTGCAGAGTGGCTATTTGTACGTGAAGTTCTCTCAGAGAAAATCAACAAAGACAATAATAATGTGGTCAAGTAAAAATTTCAGGTTAATTTTAACACCATCCGTCATTTTGACATGGCACCTGCAGATTAAGAAAAATATATGGTGATATTATTTTTTTCCTGATGGGATAAAGGTCGTATTTGTCCAGAGAAGTAAGAGAGGAAAAAAATCACTTGAGAGGCATGACGCACAGAGTGTCTAAGGTGATTAAAGATCATATACTACCATTTGGGTTTTCAAATTAGGTTCATTACATAAAATATCAAACTCATAAAGATTACAAAAGAACAGAACATCATGAGCTCTCTACAGCTATTGTCAGCCGTCAATATGCTGATGTACAGAAGCTACACAATGTTATTGGTGACTGTAATCCCAGGAAAATGATGCTCTTTTAAACTTGGTAACTGGAGCTGTAATGCCAGAAAATGCCAAATATGACAATCTATGTGCATATGAAGTTGGAAGACAAAATTATGAAAATTTTGTGTCCAAGGTTAATCTTCTGTCGTGGAAAGCAGCAAATAAGACTTCATCCATCAAATTGCTATCACAAGTTATAGAACTTAAGCAGGACATACAGTATATGCATCACAGAAGGACAGCACTGTACATATCAAGTCACCAGACACTGATGTGTTTGGCATATTAAAGCAGCCTCAACTTGGAGAAAATACAAGTATGAAAACAGGAACTGGTGAGCGACGACACATTGGGCAGAGAGCCTTACAGGTTTCAATGCCTTCACAGGATCTGACTGCATTGGAAAATTTGTTGGCAAAGGAAAGAAAGCATGTTGGAGCACTTTGATGAAATCTAACACAAAAGTCCTAGATGCATTCAAGATGCTGAGTAGACCAAATGCCCTCCAGCAGACATGTATATTGGTCTAGAGGAATTTGTATTTAAGCTCTACTGTCCATGAATGACTTTCACTAAACTGTCAAAACTTAGATGGCATCTCTTCAAGAAAACGCAGGCAGAAGCTGGAGAACTACCAGCGACTGCAGCAACTCTAAAGTATCATATATTAAGAGGAAGGTATCAAGCTCTTCTGTGGTCTTGTGATGCAGACAGTGAAATGCTTTCACAATTAGAGCATGGCTGGAAGATTGACAATGACTGTTTCATACTAGTAATATCAGACCAACCACCAGCTCCAGAAGCAATCACAGAACTTGTTAAATGTGGATGTGGCGTCAGGAAATGTGGATCATTGTCATGTTCATACAGAAAGAATCAGGAAGAATAGCATGACATGCACCGAGATGTGTAACTGTCAAGCAGATGATGAGAAATGCCTAAACAAGGTGAAGGAATCTGTTGTACACAGAAGACTCTGATGACGAGGACTGAAGCAATGTCGTAAATAATAACTTGTGACTTGTTTACACATGATGTATAACACTACAAACTTTTAATAAATATAAAACGGTGGTTCTAAGCTTTTCAGATAATGGTAATATGTATATGTTTAATTTCCAGTGTTTGTCTTTAGCAAATAATTTTACTTACTGCAATCTCTTTTTTGCCAGAGACAGGATGGCATATATGAGCAACCATGTTTGTAACACACTTATGATATTATAACAGCATTCATGATATATTATGTTAAATTGTAATCATATAATACTACATGTTCATAGGTTATTAGTCATGTTTTAAGTTAATTAGGACTTAATGGTAATACATCTGTGGTTCATTACGCCGCTCTTTAATAAAACTTCTTTAAAGGCATAAAACTTATAATAAACCGTTCAGAAAAAATGACACCACAGTTCCTTAACATAGTTTATAAGGATTATTATAATGTATGGTGTCAAAAATTAACATGAAATTTTTACGGGATTACTTAAGCTTCTACACTAAAACCTGCCGACCTAACCTAACCTTTTTTACCCACCTCTACCTACTTACTTAACCTGACATAATCTAACCTAACCTGACGTAATCTGACCTAACCTGACATAATCTAACCTAACCTGACATAATCTAACTAACCTGACATAATCCCTGACATAATCTAACCTAACCTGACATAATCTAACCTAACCTGACGTAATCTGACCTAACCTGACATAATCTAACCTAACCTGACATAATCTAACCTAACCTGACGTAATCTGACCTAACCTGACATAATCTAACCTAACCTGACATAATCTAACCTAACCTCCCCGTCTGACATAAGCTAACCTAATCAAACCTAACTTTCCCACCTACCTAACATAACCTATCTACTTATTACCTACCTAACCTAACTTAACCCAACCTGACATAATCTAACCTAACCTATTGAAACTTAACTTAACCACCTACCTCATCTAACACCACTTTGTAATCTCTCTGTGCTACAGCTGACAGGATGAGTATGGGGGGCACAATAAACTAGCCTCTATGTGGCAAAATTAACAAAACTAACCTAACCTAACCCAACCTGACTTAACCTAACCTGATCTGATCTATCCAACTTAAAAAACTTGGAATATATAATAAAGCCGTTAGGTTAATTTAGGCTAAATATGGTTGATTCATATTTTGTTTTGACAGAAATTCCCGGCAAAATAACGTATCTATATTGAGAACCACCGCCATGTTGGTTCCACGTTAACAAGACACGGATACACTACAGAATAACCCGCGTTCGTTTAACCTCAATTACTACAGTTTACTTTATAATCTTATTTCACAATCTTCACAACATCTCGCTTCACAATCTTCACTTCATCTCACTTCACAATCTTCAGCCAGGTGAGGTTTATGGATCGGGCTTTTTGTGCGAGAGATAGGAAACGTAGGACTAGGGTATGTTTTCCTGGGGCTGGGATAGGGCATGTAGCCGAGAGGTTAGACAGAGTTTTGTCAGGGGAGGGTACCAATCCAGTAGTGTGTCTTAGTGTAGGGGGAAACGACATAGGTAAGGTTAGGAGTGAGGAACTTTTCAAGAGGTATAGGGGCTGGGGTTGGTTAAGATCGGTGCGTGTTGGGTTGGTCGTGAATGGCTGTCAGGAGCAATTGCCAATGGTGCCGACTGGAAAACATTGCAAACAATGGTTGGGCATTCGTGATGGCGAACCCAGCGATTTTATGGCAGCGACTACCTGTACTGTCGCGGCGGTCTGCAATGCCGTGAGGGGTTAAGACGGTTGTCACCATCCCTGGGCGTGGTAATCACTCGAAGGGGGTTTCGCCAGTAGAGAGGGGTCGGGGAAAATAAGTCAAAAACAAAAGCAGGTCCTGGGAAGTAATTGAAACAGAAGTAGACAATGCAGAAAATATAGTTAGTCATAATAACAAACATCAAAGTAATAAATGTAAAACAGATGAAACAGAAAGAAATATATTGAGTGTTTATTATACTAATAGTAGAAGCCTGTGTAACAAAATGGACCAGCTCAGGGCCATTGTTAGTAAAGAGAACATAGATATAATTGCAATAACGGAAACATGGATAAATTCAAACAGCAAGCATTTTGTAGCAGAATTTCATATTCCAGGATATAACCTATTTAAATATGACAGAGTAGGAAGGAGAGGTGGCGGTGTAGCAGTGTATATCAGGGTGTCATTAAAAGGCTGCAATAAATCAAACATTAAAACAAATAGCGACAATGAAAGTATTTGGGTAGAGATTGGTGAGGGCAGTAAAACCGTAGTCATTGGTGTTATATATAGACTACCTAATTTGAGTAGGAACGATGGTAAATTGCTATGGGAGGAAATAAAGAAGGCATCTGATAGAAACAATGTATGTATTCTAGGCGATTTCAACTTTTCAGGCATAGATTGGAAAAATCAACTTGGCGATAATGAATCTGAAGATTTTATAGAAGTAGTACAGGATAGTTTTATATATAAATTTATAAACTTGCCCACTAGAGGAAATAATATCCTCGATTTAGTTCTCAGTAATAATGAAAATCTAGTAAAAGATGTTGGGATTGGAGACGAACTAGGAAACAGTGATCATAAAGCCATATATTTTAACATAATATGGGATGGCAGGAAGAAGGAAAATTAGGCCTTGATCCCGGATTTTAGGAATGCTAATTACGGTAGCATAAGGAGAGACCTAAGGGATGACCCTATGGTCAAAAGATTAATCCCCCCCACACCTCCGGAAACTGTCAACTTAGGACGGGATAACCCCGAATTTAATTTAGCAGCTACTTATGAACAATTTATTGCGACAATCAATAATGCCCAAAATAAACACATCCCTAAAAGAAAATTCAGATCGATACGGAACCAACCAAAATTGATGAATAATAGACTCTTAGATCTTCTAGGGAAAAGAAAGGAGTATATAGAAAAGTTAAGAAAGGCGAAAATCACTTACTTGGTTACTATCAGAACCTAACAAGACAGGTATAAACAGAAATTAGGAAAGCAAAGAGAAATTATGCAATCAAGGTAGCAAACGAATCGAAATATACCCCCAAAGCTTTTTATCAACTGTATAAATCAAAGGTTAGAGATACAATAGGTCCCCTTAAAACTACGACAGGAGAAATGACTGATGATGAGTTAGAAATGTGTAGCACGTTAAATAGTCATTTTCGCTCCGTATTCACAAATGAAAACCTAGCACAGTTTCCAGAAGTTCATAAGGTATATAACGACAGTATAGAAAATATGTTGATGAATATCAATATTACTAGTAACGATGTGCTTAAAGTAATTAACAAACTGAAGCCTCATAAATCGCCTGGTCCAGACGAGGTATATGCTAGAATATTAAAGAATGTAGAGATGAGTTGAGTAATCCATTAGCAGTTTTATTTAATAAGTCATTAGAATGGACTGGAGTACTTAGAAGCTTGGAAACTTTACCAAATGTAGTTCGATTTTCAAAAGGGTGATAAATCAATAGCATCAAATTACCGTCCCATTAGTCTCACGTCAATCATAGGCAAGTATAGAGTCAATTATTGCTACAAAAATCAGAAGCCACCTTGAAACATTCAGCAATTCATTCTTCTCAACGCGGGTTCACCCAGGGGCGTTCTTGTCTCACAAATTTGCTTTGCTTTTTTCAAGTATTTGAAGCGGTAGATAATGATAAGTCATATGATATAATTTCTTTAGATTTCAGTAAGCATTCGATAGAGTCCCTCATGAGAGATTGATAAGGAAGGTAGAAGCACATGGAATAGGTGGATCAGTATTAAAATGGATTAGGTCATGGTTAACTGGTAGGAAACAAAGAGTCAGCATAAATGGATTAAGTCAGACTGGGGTCGCGGTCAAGCGGAGTTCCCCAGGGATCTGTATTAGGCCCTCTGCTGTTTGTTATATTCATTAATGATCTTGATTTAGGCATAACTAGTAGGATTAGTAAATTTGCAGATGATACCAAAATGGGGAGATGATAAATTCAGACAGTGACTTTGAACACCTTCGAAGAGATCTAGATACCTTACATGAGTGGTCAGTAGACTGGCAAATGAATTTTAATAGTGATAAATGCAAGGTACTACAGATAGGGAAGACGAATACAAACGTTAAGTATAAACTAGGTAACACGGAAATAGAAAACTCAGTTTGTGAAAAAAATCAAGGTGTATTTGTTAGCAACGACTTGAAACCTAGAAAACAATGTATTAGCGTTCGCAACAAGGCAAACAGGATTCTTGGGTTCATATCTAGGTCTGTGAGTAACAGAACTGCTGGCGTTATCTTGAAACTTTACCTAGCATTAGTGAGGCCACACATGGATTATGCGGTTCAGTTCTGGTGTCCTTATTATAGAATGGACATAGATTCTTTGGAGAGAGTACAAAGAAGAATGACAGAAATGATCCATAATATTAGAAACCTTCCATATGAAGAAGACTGAAAAGCTTAGGCTTACATTCATTAGAGAGGCGTAGAGTTAGGGGAGATATGATAGGAGTGTACAAGTGGGTAAGATGGGATTAACAAGGGTAAAATGGAAGATGTTCTGAAGCTCAGTAATAACGAAATAACTAGAACAAATGGCTTTAAATTAGATAAATTCCGATTCAGAAAGGATATAGGCAAGCACTGGATTGGTGATAGAGTTGTGGATATGTGGAATAGGCTACCGAGTGCTATAGTAGGATCGGGGACGCTAGGGAGCTTCAAGACGAAGTTGGATAGGCACATGGAAGTGATGGGATGGGTGTGAAAGGGATCTGCCCTGTATGGGCCAGTCGGCCTCCTGCAGTATCCCACTTTCTTATGTTCTTATGTTCTTATGTTCAACTCACAATCTTTACTACATCTCACCTCACAATCTTCACTACATTTCACTTCACAATCTTCACTACATCTCACTTCACAATCTTCACTACATCTCACTTCACAATCTTCACTACATCTCACTTCACAATCATCACTACATCTCACTACACAATCTTCACTACATCTCACTTCACAACCTTCACTACATCTCACTTCACAATCTTCACTACATCTCACTTCACATCTTCACTACATCTCACTTCACAATCTTCACTACATCTCACTTCACAATCTTCACTACATCTCACTTCACAATCTTCACTACATCTCACTTCACAATCTTCACTACATCTCACTTCACAATCTTCACTACATCTCACTTCACAATCTTCACTACATCTCACTTCACAATCTTCACTACATCTCACTTCACAATCTTCACTACATCTCACTTCACAATCTTCACTACATCTCACTTCACAATCTTCACTACATCTCACTTCACAATCTTCACTACATCTCACTTCACAATCTTCACTACATCTCACTTCACAATCTTCATTACATCTCACTTCACAATCTTCACTACATCTCACTTCACAATCTTCACTACATCTGACTTCACAATCTTCACCACATCTGACTTCACAATCTTCACTACATCTCACTTCACAATCTTCACTACATCTCACTTCACAATCTTCACTAACACCATCCTTCATCACTACATATCACATCCATCATCACTACTTATAACACCATCCATCATCATCACTACATATAATACTATCCATCATCACTACATATAACACGATCCATCATCACTACATATAACACCATCCACCATCACTACATATAGAACCATCCATCACGACATATAACACCATCCGACATCATTACATATAACACCAACCATCATCACTACATATAACATCATCCATCATCACTACATATAACTCCATCCATCATCACTACATATAACACCATCCATCATCACTACATATAAAACCAACCTATCATCACTACATATAACATCATACATCATCACTACATATAACACCATCCATCATCACTACATATAGAACCATCCTATCATCACTACATATAATATCATCCATCATCACTACATATAACACCATCCAACATCACTACATATAACACCACCCATCATCACTACATATATCATCATCCATCATCACTACATATAACTCTATCCATCATCACTACATATAACACCATCCAGCATCACTACATATAACACCAACCATCATCACTACATATAACATCATGCATCATCGATATATATATATAAAACACCATCCATCATCACTACATATATTACCCTCTTATCATCACTACATATAACACCATCCATCATTACTACAATATAACGCCATCCTTCATCACTACATATAACACCATCCATCATCACTACATATTATAACACCATCCATCATCTTTACAAACACCATCCCTCTTTACTATAGTGATAAACAGAGCTTTATTTTGTTGTCAATTTCTATAAATTCCAACCTTATTAAACCATAATTCTTTCTGTATGGTCAAATTTTGATTTGACCTCAGTGAGAGAGCTGTTAGTGTCAGTACATCACAATGGTGTTCCGACGCACTGTATCGAAGGTGACTAAGGTGGAGGTGAAGCCTTGCCAGATGAAGGAGAAGGGCCCCCGATCTAACAAACTGCAGACCACAAAACACACTAAGACCCAAAACAACAAGACCCAAAACAACAAGAAGAAGAAGGAAACTACCACTTTCTGCCGTGTACACAAGGACCAGTACCTGCCATGGGGAGACTACATCTTCACCGGGAAAAAGACACAAAAGAAGCGCTGAACCTACGCCTCTGATATTTAAAAATACTGTAATAAAAAACATATTAATTGATTTTGTTTGTATTATTTATGCTTTTTTTTATTTTCATCTGTAAACGTGCTGTTTTGGGAATATATTTTGAGTTACATAATATTTAGGTACAACAGTTTATTTCACTGTATCTACTTGTTTACCAAGTAACTGGACTTACAGTCTCCGATCGGGATTCTCAAAACAAATATTTGGCATCGAACTCCGTAAGTGAGCTCGTAATCTAGCCTGTAACTTACAGGACCTCAACACGATCAACCTGGATATAGTAGTCGCTATTTCCGGATTGCATGAAAAAAAATTAATAATATATGTTTTATTAATGCTTGTTAGACTTGTTTTATCATAGAATAATGAAGAAAATGTTTTGTACATCAACATACTAAAATACAATATTAGTTTTTTTTTACGACAAGAAGAGGCTTGGCTGTTCTATTTCTCGCTTTATGGAAGAGATGCAGCTTTTGTCTTCTTACAACTTTTCAAGTAATTTGTACCAAAATAGAAGATTTTTATTGTCCACATTTAGGGTATATTTTTTTTTATGACTGAATAAGCTTGCAGATAGACCT
>NW_024717818.1:0-14094 GCF_018991925.1 Homarus americanus
TGTTATAATCATGGTCATGGTTGTTATAATCATGGTCATGGTTGTTATAATCATGGTCGTGGTTGTTATAATCATGGTCGTGGTTGTTATAATCATGGTCGTGTTTGTTATAATCAAGGTCATGGTTGGTATAATCATGGTCATGGGTGTTAATGGTCATGGTTGTTATAATCATGGTCGTGGTTGTTATAATCATTGTTGTGGTTGTTATAATCATGGTCATGGTTGTTATAATCAAGGACATGGTTGTTATAATCATGGTCATGGTTGTTATAATCATGGTCGTGGTTGTTATAATCATGGTCGTGGTTGTTATAATCATGCTCATGGTTGTTATAATCATTGTCATGGTTGTTATAATCATGGTCGTGGTTGTTATAATCATGGTTGTGGTTGTTATAACCATGGTCATGGTTTTTATAATCATAATATTGGTTGTTATAATCATAGTCGTGATTGTTATAATCATGGTCGTGGTGGCTATAATCATGGTCATGGTTGTTATAATCATGGTCATGGTTGTTATAATCATGGTCGTGGTTGTTATAATCATAGTCGTGGTTGTTATAATCATGGTCATGGTTGTTATAATCATGGTCATGGTTGTTATAATCATTGTTGTGGTTGTTATAATCATGGTCATGGTTGTTATAATCATGGTCATGGTTCTTATAATCACGGTCGTGGTAGTTATAATCATGGTCGTGGTTGTTATAATCATGCTCATGGTTGTTATAATCATGGTCATGGTTGATATAATCATGGTCATGGGTGTTATAATCATGGTCATGGTTGTTATAATCATGGTCGTTGTTGTTATAATCATAGTTGTGGTTGTTATAATCATGGTCGTGGTTTTTATAATCATGGTCGTGTTTGTTATAATCATGGTCATGGTTGGTATAATCATGGTCATGGGTGCTATAATAATGGTCATGGTTGTTATAATCATGGTCGTGGTTGTTATAATCATGGCCGTGGTTGTTATAATCATGGTCGTGGTTGTTATAATCATGGTCGTGTTTGTTATAATCATGGTAATGGTTGGTATAATCATGGTCATGGGTGTTATAATAATGGTCATGGTTGTTATAATCATGGTCATGGTTGTTATAATCATGGTCATGGTTGTTGTAATCATGGTCGTGGTTGTTATAATCATTGTCGTGGTTGTTATAATCATAGTCGTGGTTGTTATAATCATGGTTATGGTTGTTATAATCATGGTCATGGTTGTTATAATCATGGTCATGGTTGTTATAATCATTGTTGTAGTTATTATAATCATGGTCATGGTTGTTATAATCAAGGTCATTGTTGTTATAATCATGGTCATGGTTGTTATAAACATGGTCATGGTTGTTGTAATCATAATCTTGGTTGTTATAATTATAGTCGTGGTTGTTATAATCATGGTCGTGGTGGCTATAATCATTGTCATGGTTGTTATAATCATGGTCATGGTTGTTGTAATCATGGTCCTGGTTGTTATAATCATTGTCGTGGTTGTTATAATCATGGTCATGGTTGTTATAATCATGGTCATGGTTGTTATAATCATGGTCATGGTTGTTATAATCATTGTCGTGGTTGTTATAATCATGGTCATGGTTGTTATAATCATGGTCATGGTTCTTATAATCATGGTCGTTATAGTTATAATCATGGTCGTGGTTGTTATAATCATGCTCATGGTTGTTATAATCATGGTCATGGTTGATATAATCATGGTCATGGGTGTTATAATCATGGTCATGGTTGTTATAATCATGGTCGTTGTTGTTATAATCATAGTTGTGGTTGTTATAATCATGGTCGTGGTTGTTATAATCATGGTCGTGTTTGTTATAATCATGGTCATGGTTGGTATAATCATGGTCATGGGTGTTATAATAATGGTCATGGTTGTTATAATCATGGTCGTGGTTGTTATAATCATGGCCGTGGTTGTTATAATCATGGTCGTGGTTGTTATAATCATGGTCGTGTTTGTTATAATCATGGTCATGGTTGGTATAATCATGGTCATGGGTGTTATAATAATGGTCATGGTTGTTATAATCATGGTCATGGTTGTTATAATCATGGTCATGGCTGTTGTAATCATGGTCGTGGTTGTTATAATCATTGTCGTGGTTGTTATAATCATAGTCGTGGTTGTTATAATCATGGTTATGGTTGTTATAATCATGGTCATGGTTGTTATAATCATGGTCATGGTTGTTATAATCATTGTTGTAGTTGTTATAATCATGGTCATGGTTGTTATAATCAAGGTCATTGTTGTTATAATCATGGTCATGGTTGTTATAATCATGGACGTGGTTGTTATAATCATAATCTTGGTTGTTATAATTATAGTCGTGGTTGTTTAATCATGGTCGTGGTGGCTATAATCATGGTCATGGTTGTTATAATCATGGTCATGGTTGTTGTAATCATGGTCCTGGTTGTTATAATCATTGTCGTGGTTGTTATAATCATGGTCATGGTTGTTATAATCATGGTCAAGGTTGTTATAATCATGGTCATGGTTGTTATAATCATGGTCGTGGTTGTTATAATCATGGTCGTGGTTGTTATGATCATGGTTATGGTTGGTATAATTATGGTCATGGGTGTTATAATCATGGTCATGGTTGTTATAATCATGGTCGTGGTTGTTATAATCATAGTTGTGGTTGTTATAATCATGTTCGTGGTTGTTATAATCATGGTTATTGTTGTTATAATCATGGTCATGGTTGTTGTAATCATGGTCATAATTGTCATAATCATGGTCATGGTTGTTATAATCATGGCCTGTCTAGGTTGCCAGTGTTTTTTGTCCCAATGTTCACGTCTTGCTCTGCTGTCCCACTCACACACACACACACACACAAAAAAACATGGCCTTTTCGTGTATCCACTCTGTTGACCAAGCAACAAAGCAATGACTCTGAAATATCCACAAACCAGCCAACCATGATCTTTATAATGAACTTTCTCTAGAAGTATCTGCAAATTTTCATAAGTTTCCTTAAGATGAACAGAGTGAGCTAAAGGAATTGATGAAAATACATTTCCATTATGAAGTAAAGTTCCTTTGAGACTTGTTTTTGAAGAATCAATGAACAACCTCCATTCAGTAGCTGTATAGGTAATGTCAAAATAGCTAATTAAAGCAGACACATTATTACAATAAACCAAGGAGCCTGTGTGTGTGTGTGTATGTGTGTGTGTGTGTGTAACCAGTATAATTTACAACAGTAGCAGATATTGACTATGAGGCAACAATCACTGAATCCACATATATTTGCGGCTCAACTAACTCAACACAGCTCGGGTAGCTACTTTTGCATTAGGATATTTAATTTTAAGGTGATAAAATGGCGACGAAGTTGTGGCTGTAGAGGGAGGCTGGAGGCCATTTAAAAAAAAAATAATTGTTTAGTAGTAGTAGTAGTAGTAGTAGTATAGTGGGCCAGTGCGGCGTGGGTGTGGTGGAGTGTCCTCCCTGATCTAAAGGGTTATTGGAGGGGACATATTCGGAGTGTGGGAGCGGGAATTTCACAGTGTGTCGGTGAATATCGGATGCCACCGTAAGCATGGTCACCGAAGGTTCTTCTAATCCCATACGGCACTAATCGCAAATATTCCGTGTGTTCACCGAGTGCAGGTGCTAGGTGCCAGTGCCAGTGTCGATAGGCCTACTTTGGCAGGGGTGGCATCGAGACTCTCGCCCCTATTGGGCCAAGTGTTCTACGCTTGCGGTCGCCCCCCCCCCCCAAGTAACAGTCACTTCATGCAGTGATGGCCGACCAAGTGGGTATATATAACTAATATTACATCAATGCGACCATAAAATTAGTGGTTATTTCTGCCAAGGATTTATAAACAAGTGTTAGGTGTGATAATTCTTGCTCACAGTGTATCATTCTGTTGTGTAGATTGTCGCCCACGGGGGGGTGGCCTACACACCCACGCGCACACGTATGCCCCTACTACCCGGACACATTAGTCCAGCCTGTCATCTTTCCGCCCTTTTCTCATAAGAACTAGTTTTTTCTTCTGTATGGCACCAAAGGAGATGTCGGTGGCGGACGTAACTATCGCCCATGGTGCGGAACACTATGCCGGGAAACAGACTTTGTTGCGTCTGTGCTAGCCAGAACCAAAATTGCACTAACTGTGATTGTGCAAGAAACAACCGACCATGCGTGGTTTGCAGAAAAAAAAAACAATTCTCGGAACCTACATGGCAGGGAACCGAAACAAGAGGCCACAGTGGATATCGCCGGGACCCAACCGCCCCATAATATCCTAAATGATAGCATTGAGTCTACTCAACCTGAAAAAGTAGTACCAATAAACGCTGCTCCAATAGTAGCAGATGTCTATGAGGTGAATGAGAGACAGCCACCACAGTGGAATGGCATGTCGATGGAAAATACGGACATATGGGTTTAAGAAACTTACAAAGAAATTGTCAGGTGGACGCCAGCTAACCTGTTTGAACCACCCAAGTGTGCGGTCACCAAAGAAATGATTCGGGAGATGATTAGCCTCATAGCTGAGTACAGTCAGGACTGCTTATTTGCCCCTTTAACTCTTCAAATACTGGCAATAATACCCCATCTATTATGTCAGAGGACACACACAAAGGAAAAGCACAAAGAAAATGTGGCAGCAATGAAGAGAAGATTGACAATGTGGCAGAATGGGGCCCTTGATGATCTCCTATGTGAAGCAAGAACACTGCAGGAGAGACAAAAATTTATAGGAGACGGAAAGCAAAACACCGATGACGTTGCAAGAAAGTTTGGAAACAAAATGCGTGTGGGAAAAGTGTCTTTGGCGGTAAGATCTCTCACAGAGGAATCCTCCGGTGGGGTCCGGCCAATAAATAGAGAGACATTAAAACAAATGAAAGAAAAATATCCTCCTGCAAGTGAAGATGAAGGCATCAGGTTCCAGGGTGACTATATCCCACCAAATGCTGTCGTGTTCAAGAAAATAACAGGAGGGATGGTGTGGAAAAAGGCACTGAAGACTCAGGGACGTGCCGGCCCTTCAGGTCTGGATGCAAACAGTTGGAGAGTCATCCTCAGCACTAACAAGTTTGGCCCCGTAGCAAGTGATCACTGCACTGCCATTGCCGTCCGTGCAAGAAAGCTGGCATCCTCGTTCTGCCAGCACCTCCATGCTCTGACGGCCTGCCGCCTCATTCCCCTGAATAAGAATCCAGGATGTTGACCTATAGGAGTGGGTGAAGTGCTGAGGCAGATTATCGGAAAATGAATAATGGAGGTCTAAAGGATGATGTCAGGGTAGCAGCAGGGAACCTGCAAGTTTGTGCTGGCCACCAGGCTGGAGGGGAAGCTGCCATTCATGGCATGAGAACGATATTTGAGCAATGTGATTGTGAGGCAGTTCTCCTGGTGAACGCTTCAAACGCATTCAACATACTTAACCGCAAGGCCGCACTGCACAACGTCAAGATCAAGTGTCCAAGCTTTGCAATGTATGTTGAAAACTCCTATAGGAATCCATCAGACCTCCATAAAGTAAACAACAAGGCTCTAAGAGGTAATACTTTCATACAGTCAACCGAGGGAACAACCAGGGGTACCCTGTTGCAATGGCAATGCACGCAATAGGCCTATCCGTGCTCCAACGCACAATAAAATTTGAAACAACTGAGGTCAAGCAAGTGGCGTACGCTGATGACCTTATAGGAGCAGGAAAAGTGGAGGACATCAAAACGTGGTGGGACCTGGTAACATCACGAGGCCCATAAATAGGGTACCACCCAAATGCCAGCAAGTCCTTCCTCATTGTGTGGCCAGAACATTATGAACGGGCAACGGAGGTGTTCGGTGGAAGTGAGGTCAAAATAACAAGGGATGGCCAAAGACACCTGGTGCAGTAATTGGCACGACGAACTTCAAAACAGAGTATGTAACGGAAAAGGTGAATGAGTGGGTTAGTGAAATTCAAGCCCCGCTGAGATTGCTAACACAGAGCCACATGTGGCTTTTGCGGCATTCACCCATGGAGTCAAGCATCGCTGGAACTACCTGATGCGCACTATCCCTGATATCGGACCTCTGGAAGAAGCTGTCAGCGTCAATTTCATTCCCAAATTAGTGAAACCCCCTCACTTAGTCCCATCAGAAAGATCACTCCTTGCCCTCCCACTGAGAATGGGAGGAATGGGATTGACCAATCCAGAGGAGATTGCTGCCACCGAACATCAAAACTCAGTTAAGCTCATGGCAGCCTTCACGGACCACATAATAACTAAGTACGCAACAGGGGAGGTGGATACCAGTGAAGTAAACAAGATTTGAAAGTCCATTACGACAGAACGACAGCACGGCCAAAGTGATAAGTTTCAGCAACTGTTGTTGCAAGTACCAGAGAATTTGAAAAAAAAAGTAGCTATAGCACAAGAGGTAGGTAGCAGGTAGCAGGTAGCAGGCAGCTATCAAACTGGGAGGTACTACCGCCTGGGAATATATAGGAAGCATAATGTGATGTCTAATGGTAGACCCTGCTGCCATATGGCATCACGAATATTGTGACCAAGTCCCAGGTTGCTGATCTGTCTTTCTGGCTTATTTACACACAATTGCAGGATCTTAATTGTCTCTCTTGCTATTGACAACACAGCATACTATACATATAGCGTTTTTCACTATTGATTATTATTTTGTTTCGTATTATTATTATTATTATTTTGTTTTTATTATTATCATTGTTATTATTATTTTATTTTATTTTACATTTTATTATAAATTTTATTTACTATGAATTACTATTATTATTATTAAATTTTTGCCCCCCAGGCCTCGATGTGGGTCAGTGACCTGTGCCCGGGTGGGCTGATCCCTTAAAAAAAAAAAAGTGGGTGCCTCCAACTGGTTAACTACGTTACCGATAAGTGCAAATGGTTTCAGTTCAGTAAAAATGAATTTACAGAGGCCAATGCTCTAAGGTACGGTAGGCCAGTAGAAAGGGGGCTTCATATGCATGAGGCATGACGAAGTAGGGATCTCACAGCAAATATGTTGAAGGAAATCTGTCGTGATGTCAGGGTAGAACCGACCCTCCTTCCATTGGACGATGAGAATTTCCAACATAGGACTTTAAACACATCCAACGAAGCCCGTATTGACATCAGTGCTTGAGGATTCTGGAATCGGAGACAGCGAGCCTTCTTCGACATCAGTATTTTTGATCCCATGGCCGCATGTCACCGTAATTTAGCTCTCGATGCTGCACATCGGAGGAACGAAACGACAAAATAAGGGCATAAATCGAGAGAATTCAGAACGTAGATCAAGGGAGCTTCACTTTTCTAGTGTTCACAACCTCTGGTGGGATGGGACCAAGTGCAAGATGCTTCTACAACACACTCGCGGAGGTGATATCAGCCTGGATGAGATGTCGACTGTCCTTCTCTCTCCTTAGGTCGGCTTTGCTCTTCCTCAGGGGAACAAGAGCATCGGCCCCAAAGCCGACAACAGTTGCAGATATTGACTATGAGGCAACAGTCACTGAATGCCGCATAGATCTGCGGCTCAACTAACTCAACCACAGCTAGGATAGCTACTTATGGATTAGGATATTTAATATTAAGGTAATAAAATGGTGGCAAAGGTATGGCTATTGGGGAAGGCTGGAGGACATAATTTCATAATGAAAAAAAAAAGTAATATAAGAAGCAGTAGTAGTAGTATTAGTATTAGTAGTAGTAGTAGTAGTAGTAGTAGTAATAATAAAATGGCGGCGAAGATGTGGCTATTGGGGAAGCTATAGGCCATTGTTTAAAAAAAAAGTAGTGCTGCCCATGCGGTCGCCTCCCCACTATAGTAACGGACACTTCATGTATGGTCTCGACGAACCAAGTGAGTATATATAACTGATATTACACCAGTGAGACCATATAAATAGTGGTTATTTGTGCCAAGGATTTATAAACAAGTGCTTGGTGAGACAAATTCTTGTCCATAGTGTATCATTCTGACGTATGGATGGTCGCCCTTGGGGGGTGGGGGGGGGTAGCCTACACACCCACGCGCGCACGTATGCCCCTACTACCTGGACACAGCAGTCTAGCCTGTCACCTCTCCCCCCTTCCCTCATAAGAACCAGTATAATATTGTGCCTGGGACCAAATCAGATGTTCGGAGGCGGACATAATTGTCGCCCAAGGTGCTGTTCACTATGCCTGGTAACATTCTTTGCTGCGTCTGTGCTAGCCCGAACCAAAACTGCACAAATTGTGTTTGTGCGAGAAACAACCGACCATGTGTGGATTGCAGGAAGCTAGACCAGTGTCGGAACCCACGTCGCAGGGAGCCGACACAGGTGGCCACATTGGATATCGCCGGGACCCAACCACCCGATGATATCCGAAATGATAGCAGTGAGTCTACTCAACCCGAAAATGTAGTACTAATAAATGCTTCTCCCTTAGTAGCAGGTGTCCACGAGGAGAATGAGAGACAGCCACCTCAGCGGAATGGCAGGTCGATGGAAAATGCAGACATATGGGTCAAAGAAACCTACTCAGAAATTGTCAAGTGGTCGCACGCTAACTTATTTGAACCACCCAAGTGTGCGGCCACCAAAGAAATGATTCGGGAGATGACTCGCTTCATGACTGATTACACTCAGGACCGCTTCCTCGCCCCTCTAGCTCTTCAAATACTGGCAATAATACCACATCTATTTTGTCAGAGGACACACACAAAGGCTAAGCACAAAGAAAATTTGGCAGCAATGAAGAGAAGATTGGCAATGTGGCAGACAGGGGCCCTTGATGATCTCCTATGTGAAGCAAGAACACTGCATGAGAGACTAAAAATTACGAGTGACGGAAAGCAAAACACCGATGACGTGGCAAGAAAATTTGGAATCATAATGCGTGTGGGAAAAGTGTCTCTTGCGGTAAGATCTCTCACAGAGGAATCTTCCGGTGGGGTGATGCCAATTAACAGAGAGACATTAAAACTATTGAAAGAGAAACATCCCCCGGCAAGCGAAGATGAAGGCATCGGGTTCCAGGGTGACTATATCCCTCTAAATGCTGTCCTGTTCGAGAAAATAACAGGAGAGATGGTGTGAAAAAAGGCACTGAAGACTCGAGGAGGAGCCGGCCCTTCAGGTCTGGATGCAAACGGTTGGAGAGTCATCCTCAGCACAAGCAAGTTCGGCCCTGTAGCAAGCGATCTCTGCACTGCCATTGCCGCCCTTGCAAGAAAGCTTGCATCCTCTTGCTGCCATCACCTCCAGGCCCTGACGGCCTGCCGCCTTATTCCTCTGGAAAAGAAGCCAGGATGTAGACCTATAGGGGTGGGGGAAGTGCTGAGGCGGATCAACGGAAAATGCATAATGGAGGTGGTAAAGGATGATGTCAGGGCAGCAGCAGGGAACCTTCAAGTGTGTGCTGGTCACCAGGCTGGCGGGTAGGCCGCCATTCACGCCATGAGATTGATATTTGAGCAGTGTGATTGTGAGGCCGTTCTCCTGGTGGATGCTTCAAACGCATTCAACATACTTAACTGCAAGGCTGCACTGCACAACATCAAGATCAAGTGTCCAAGCTTTGCAATGTATGTTGAAAATTCGTATAGGAATCCATCAGACCTCCATAAAGTAAACAACAAGGCTCTAAGAGGTGATACCATTTTACAGTCAACCGAGGGAACAACACAAGGGGACCCTGTTGCAATGGCAATGTATGCAATTGGCGTATCAGCGCTCCAACAAGAAATAAAATTTGAAACAACTGGGGTCAAACAAGTGGCATATGCTGATGACCTTACAGGAGCAGGAAAAGTGGAGGGCATCAAAAAGTGGTGGGACTTGGTAACATCGCGAGGTCCACAAATAGGGTACCACCCAAACGCCAGCAAGTCCTTCCTCATCGTGAAGCCAGAACATTATGAACGGGCAAGGGAGATTTTTGGCGGAAGCGAAGTCAAAATATCTAAGGACGGCCAAAGACATCTAGGCGTAGTAATTGGCACTGCAGACTTCAAGACCGAGTACGTAGCGGGAAAGGTGAATGAGTGGGTTAGTGAAATCCAAGCTCTGTCTGAGATTGCTAACACAGAGCCACGTGCAGCCTTTGCTGCATTCACCCATGGAGTCAAGCATCGTTGGAACTATCTGATGCGTACTATCCCTGATATCGGACCCCTCCTCCACCCTCTGGAAGAAGCTATCAGTGTCAATTTCATTCCTAAATTAGTGAAACACCCTGACTTAACCCCATCAGAAAGAGCACTTCTTGCACTTCCACCAAGACTGGGTGGGATGGGCTAACCAATCCAGAGGAGATTGCTGCCAACGAACATCAAAATTCACTTAAGCTCACGGCAGCCCTCACGGACCACATAATAGCCCAGAATGCAACAGGGGAGGTGGATACCAGTGAGGTAAATAAGATTCGTAGGTCCATTACGACAGATCGATAGCACTGCCAAAATGATAAGTTGCAGCAACTGTTGCTGCAGGTATCAGAAAATGTGAAAAAAAAAGTAGCTATAGCGCAGGAGGTGGGCGCCTCGAACTGGTTAACTACGTTACCGATAAGGGCAAATGGTTTCAGTCTTAATAAACAATAATTTACAGATGCCATTGCTCTAAGGTACTGTAGGCCAGTAGAAGGTTTGCCCTCCCAATGTGTGTGTGGCTCTTCCTATGATGGCGATCACGCCATGGTGTACAAGAAAGAGGGCTTCATATGCATGAGGCATGACGAGGTAAGGGACCTCACCGCAAATATGTTGAAGGAAATTTGCCGGGATGTCATGGTAGAACTGACCCTCCTTCCTTTGGATGGTGAGATCTTCCAACACAGGACTTCAAACACATCCAACGAAGCCCGTGTGGACGTCAGTGCTCGAGGATTCTGGACGCGGGGACAGCGAGCTTTCTTTGACATCAGGATTTTTTATCCCATGGCCGCATGTCACCGTAACCTAGCACTCGATGCTGCACATAGGAGGAACGAGAGCGACAAGAAAAGGGCTTATGGGGAGAGAATTCAAAACGTTGATCAAGGCAGCTTCACTCCTC
Organism: Homarus americanus; assembly: GCF_018991925.1. Taxonomy (NCBI): domain Eukaryota; kingdom Metazoa; phylum Arthropoda; class Malacostraca; order Decapoda; family Nephropidae; genus Homarus; species Homarus americanus. The sequence goes on from NW_024717818.1 coordinate 11,074, forward strand.
TACTGTTCTCAACCTCTGGTCGGATGGGACCAAGTGCAAGATGTTTCTACGCCAGACTCGCGGAGGTGATCTTCGAACAGAAGCAGCAGCCCAGAAGTTACGTTACAGCCTGGATGAGATGTCGACTGTCTTTTTCTCTCCTTCGGTCGGCTTTGCTCTGCCTCAGGGGAACGAGAGCTTCTGCCCCAATTCCGACAACTGCTACAGATATTGACTATGAGGCTACAGTCACTGAATGCCTCATAGATCTGCGGCTCAACTAATTCAACACAGATAGGATAGCTACTTATGTATTAGGATATTTAACATTAAGGTAATAAAATGGTGGCGAAGGTGTGGCTATTGGGGGAGGCTGGAGGCCTATAATGTTTCTGTAAAAAAAAAAAAAAAAGATGTTGTAGTATAGTAGTAGAAGTAGTAGTAGTAGTATAATAGTAGTAGTAGCTGTCAGCGCGGCGTGGGTGTGGTGGAGTGTCCTTCTTGATCGAAAAGTGTTATTGGAGGGGACATATTCGGAGTGTGGGAGCGGGAATTTCACAGTGTGTCGGTGAATATCGGATGTCACCCTAAGCATTGTCACCGAATGTTCTCATCCCTTACGGCATTAATCGCAAATAGTCCGTGTGTTCACCAGCGATCACCTAGCGAGTTCGGAGTGCTTTATGGGAAGGCTGGTGCAGTTGCCAGGTGCCAGTGCCAGTGCCAGTGTCGATAGGCCTACTTTGGCAGGGGTGGCATCGAGACTCTCGCCCCTATGGGGCCAAGTGTTCTATGCTTGCGGTCGCCTCCCACAAGTAACGGTCACTTCATGTAGTGACAGCCGACCAAGTGAGTATATATAACTAATCTTACTTCAGCGCGACCATACAAATAGTGGTTATTTCTGCCAAGGATATATAAATAAGTGTTAGGTGTGACAATTCTTGCTCCCAATGTATCACTCTGATGTGTGGATTGTCGCCCTCAATGGGGTGGCCTACACACCCACTCACGCACGTATGCCCCTACTACCCGGACACAGCAGTCCAGCATGTCACCTCTCTGCCCTTTCCTCATAAGAACTAGCTTCTTCTTCTGTATGGGACCAAAGCAGATGTCCGAGGCGGACGTAACTGTCGCCCAAAGTGCGGAACACTCTGCCAGGTAACAGACCTTGTTGCGTCTGTGCTAGCCAGAACCAAAATTGCACTAGCTGTGCTTGTGCGAGAAACAATCGACCATTTGGGTGTGACCGTTGCCCTCCAAAAAAAAAAATGGTCCTACAATGCTGTTCAAAGTAAAGTGTTGTGTATTTATCTAGGAAACACCCCTGTAAATTTTTTTGGAGAACGGTGCATGTTTGAGCTAGCACCGTCCGCTTTTCAAAATAACAAGGAATATTATTATCTAATGAATAAATTTAGTAGAATTTCTTTTATTAGACTTATAAGATATACTAACACCAAGCAAATGATCGATCATATCAATCTTAATTCCCTTAAAATAATATTATAGATTAGTACGAAATACAATAATCCCAATAATTGCATTTCTAGGTTCAAGACCCATTTTTCTCAACTGGCGTACAATGAAAAAAAGAAATACTACTACCCCGCAATGCCTGGAGTGTTTGAGGAGCGCCAGCAGGAGATGGCTGACTTCTTCCATGAATCTCTAGCCCAACCATTTACACGTGGCGACTACAAGGAGCTGGTAGAGCTTTGTCTGCTGCTTGTATCTAAAGGATCCGAGATAGTGAACTTCACGATGGTCTACCCCGGCGCACTTCACAAAGCAAGGTGGATGGCTAAACTGCTCTATACACTCAAGATTGTTCTTTTGTCAGGCCAGATCAAAGAGCAGTTTCCCAAAGCTTAGGTTGTGACTAAAAGTCAAATTAGCAAGTTAGAACAATTTGCTGTGTTCACAATCGCTGTTTATGTCCCATGGTGGATTGTTTGCCCCGTTCCGGGCAAGTGCGCCACTGTATGACTTGAATTTGGTCGAAACCTTGGCTGAATTTGCCCCATATGACGCCACAATAGTTGACAAAGCACGTGTGGCACTTGGTAGACACACTTGGTACCTGACTGATGAGTTGACCCCACTGGCTTTGTTCTCGTCCCAAGTACAAGAAAGGACGAAAGAGGAGATGAAGAAGGCCCTTCTTTGCCATAAAGGCACTGAAATTACTAAGAGAGTGGGGCTCAATCATGGGGGCTATGGAAAGCCATATCTTCCCCCTGTCCCAGAAAGTGGCACTGCCCTGGTGGACCTAATTGGGCCTGACTCAAGCCGGTTCTTCACCATTTTAGGCATGTCCTATCAGTTTCTCCACAGTCCAGCCAGTGAATGGGCGGATCATGACGACTACCTGAACATGAAACAGGTTGTGGACAAGCTTCAGGTCGTCATTGAGGCTGCAGAGCGTGGTGTAAAACTTTGCCATGACTTTCTTAATGTTGCCAGGGATGAGGAGCGCTTTCAAGAAGTCCTTCAAGTAGTTGAAAATGACAGACTCCGCGTTCCTAATCGGGACAAACGATCATCTGTTTCCGAACAGAAATCATGGTTTCTTGCTCTAGAAAAATAATACCTTGTGAATATATGATAAAACCCCTTAATGTACCATGAGAGAATAAGAATGATTAACTTTTTTGTGTTAGTGATAACAGCTATTAATTAAGAGAGGCAAATGATTTGTGTTAATATCCCTTATGATGGTTGTGTAATCTCATATATAGACGCGTATGCCGTATAAGCAAAATCGCTATTTTTCAAATTGCTGGTGCTCACTCAAAATTGCATGAATCTTCAAAAAATTGCACGTGGGTATTTTTTATGTCAATATGCAACACCAAAATTTTGAACAACATTGTAAGACAAAGTTGGGCAACTGTCACACCCTACCAACCAAGTGTGGTTTGCAGAAAGGGAAACAATCGTCGGAATCCATATGGCAGGGAGCCAACACTGGAGGCCACAGTTGATATCTCTGGGACCTAAGCGCCCGATGATATCCTAAATGATAGCAGTGAGTCT
>NW_024717819.1:0-14097 GCF_018991925.1 Homarus americanus
TGATCAGAGCAAAGTTTTACCAGATCCGGCTTGGAAACACGAGGATCCATATATATTTCATTAGCCCAATAAATCACTCGGACTTCTACATATAATCAACACCTCACCCTACCAGGATTCAAACCCACGATCTTATAATTGTGACCGGGGTATGCTACCTCTGGGCCACCAGGACACTAAAAGCAGTCCTAGACTTTACTATATTTCACACAAAACCTGTTCAACGACCTTATGGCGCCAGGAACCTCTAATGGGGACCACCGTACCGCTTAGGTGATCAGAGCAACGTTTTACCAAATCCGGCTGGAAACACGAGGATCCATATATATTTCATTAGCCCAATAAAGCAGGCGGACTTCTACATATAATCAACGCCTCACCCGACAAGGATTTGAAGCCACGATCTTATAATTGTGACCGGATAATGCTACCTCTGGGCCACCAGGGCAAAAAAAGCAGTCCTAGACTCTGCTATATTTCACACAAAGCCTGTTCAACGAGCTTGTGGCGCCGTGAACCTCTCATTGGGACCACCTGTGCCGAATAGGTGATCAGAGCAACGTTTTACCAAATGCGGCTTCGAAACACGAGGATCCATATATATTTCATTAGCCCAATAAAGCACGCGGACTTCTACATATAATCAACACCTCACCCCACCAGGATTTAAACCCACGATCTTATAATTGTGACCGGGGAACGCTACCTCTGGGCCACCAGGATAATTAAAGCAGTCCTAGACTGTGCTATATTTCACACAAAGCCTGTTCATGGAGCTTTTGGCGCCGTGAACCTCTAATGGGGACCACCCGTGCCGCTTAGGTGATCAGAGCAACGTTTTACCAAATGCGGCTTCAAAACACGAGGATCCATATATATTTCATTTGCCCTATAAAACACCCGGACTTCTACATATAATCAACACCTCACCCCACCAGGATTCGAACCCACGATCTTCTAATTGTGACCGGGGAACGCTACCTCTGGGCCACCAGGACAATAAAAGCAGTCCTAGACTCTGCTATATTTTACAAAAAGCCTGTTCAACGAGCTTATGGCGCTGTGAACCTCTAATGGGGACCATCCGTGCCGCTTAGGTGATCAGAGCAACGTTTTACCAAATCCGGCTTGGAAACACGAGATCCATATATATTTCTATTAGCCCAATAAAGCACTCGACTTCTACATATAATCAACACCTCACCCCACCAGGATTCAAACTCACAATCTTATAATTGTGACCGTATGCTACCTCTGGGCCACCAGGACAATAAAAGCAGCTCAGACTTACTATTTCAACAAAGCTCTGTTCAACGAGCTTATGGATGTAATTATAGGGGAATCACCCGCAAGCCGCTTAGGTGATCAGGAGAGCAACGTTTTGCCAATGCGTTTCTGAAAACACGAGGATCCATATATATTTCATTAGCCCAATAAAGCACGGACTTCTACATATAATCAACGCCTCACCCCACCAGGATTTGAAGCCACGATCTGAGTAATTGAGACCGCGGGGAACGCCACTCTGGGCCAACAGGACACTAAAAGCATTCGTAGACTCTGCTATATTTCACACAAAGACTGTTCAATGAGCTTATGGCGCCGTGAACCTCTAATGGGGACCACCCATGCCGCTTAGGTGATCAGAGCAATGTTTTACCAAATGCGGCTTCGATACACGAGGATCCATATATATTTCATTAGGCCAATAAAGCACGCGGACTTCTTCATATAATCAACACCTCACCCCACCAGGATTCGAACCCACAATCTTCTAATTATGACCGGGGAACGCTACTTCTGGCCCACCAGGACACTAAAAGCATTCAGAGTCTACATATTTCACAAAGCCTGTCTAACGAGCTTTATGGAGCTGTGAACTCTACTGAGACCATCCGTACGCTTTTAGGTGATCAGAGCAACGTTTACCAAATCCGGCTTCGAAACACGAGATCCATATATATTTTGACACGCAATAAAGCACGCGGACTTCTACATATAATCAACACCTCACCCCACCAGGATTCGAACCCACAATCTTATAATTATGACCGAGGAATGCTACCTATGGGCCACGAGGACACTATAAGGAGTCCTAAACTCTGTTATATTTCACACAAAGCCTGTTCAATGAGCTTATGGCATCGTGATCCACTATAGGGGACCACACCGTGCCGCTTAGGTGATAAGAGCAACGTTTTACCAAATCCGGCTTGGAAACCCGAGGATCCATATATATTTCATTAGCCCAAAAAAGCACGCGGACTTCTACATATAATCAACACCTCACCCCACCAGGATTTGAACCAACGATCTTATAATTGTGACCGGGGAACGCTACCTCTGGGCAACCAGGACAATAAAAGCAGTCCTAGACTCTACTATATTTCACACAAAGCCTGTTCAACGACCTTATGGCACCATGAACCTCTAATGGGGACCACCTGTGCCGCTTAGGTGATCGGAGCAACGTTTTACCAAATCCGGCTTCGAAACACGAGGATCAATATATATTTCAATAGCCCAATAAATCACGCTTACTTCTACATATAATCAACACCTCACCCCACCAGGATTTTAACCCACGATCTTATAATTGTGACCGGGGAACGCTACCTCTGGGCAACCAGGACAATAAAAGCAGTCCTAGATTCTACTATATTTCACACAAAGCCTGTTCAACGAACTTATGGCGCCATGAACCTCTAATGGGGACCACCTGTGCCGCTTAGGTGATCGGAGCAACGTTTTACTAAATCTGGCTTCGAAACACGAGGATCAATATATATTTCAATAGCCCAATAAAGCACGCTTACTTCTACATATAATCAACACCTCACCCCACCAGGATTTGAACCCACGATCTTATAATTGTGACCGGGGAACGCTACCTCTGGGCCACTAGGACAATAAAACGCAGTCCTAGACTCTGCTATATTTCACACAAAGCCTGTTCAACGAGCTTATGGCGCCGTGAACCACTATAGGGGACCACCCGTGCCGCTTAGGTGATCAGAGCAACGTTTACCCAAATGCGGCTTCAAAACCCGAGGATCCATATATATTTAATTAGCCCAATAACGCACACAGACTTCTACATATAATCAACGCCTCACCCCACCAGGATTTGAAGCCACGATCCTATAATTGTGACCGGGGAACGCTACCTCTGGGCAACCAGGACAATAAAAGCAGTCCTAGACTCTGCTATATTTCACACAAAGCCTGTTCAACGAGCTTATGGCGTCGTGAACCTCTAATGGAGACCACCCGTGCCACTTAGGTGATCAGAGCAACGTTTTACCAAATGCGGCTTCGAAACAGGAGAATCCATATATATTTCATTAGCCCAATAAAGCACGGGGACTTCTACATATTATCAACACCTCACCCCACCAGGATTTAAACCCAAGATCTTATATTTGTGACCGGGGAATGCTACCTCTGGGCCACCAGGAAAGAAAAGCAGTCCTAGACTCTGCTATATTTCACACAAAGCCTGTTCAGCGAGCTTATGGCGCCGTGAACCTCTAATGGGGACCACCCGTGCCGCTTAGGTGATCAGAGCAACGTTTTACCAAATGCGGCTTCAAAACACGAGGGTCCATATATATTTCATTAGCCCAATAAAGCACGCGGACTTCTACATATAATCAACACCTCACCCCACTAGAATTCAAACCCACGATTTTATAATTGTGACCGGGGTATGCTACCTCTGGGCCACCAGGACACTAAAAGCAGTCCTAGATTCTGCTATATTTCACACAAATCCTTTTCAACGAGCTTATGGCGCAGTGAACCTCTAATGGGGACCACCCGTGCCGCTTATGTGATCAGAGCAACGTTTTACCAAATCCGCCTTGGAAACACGAGATCCATATATATATTTCTATTAGCCCAATAAAGTCCCATAGACTTTGAGGACAATAAAATCATTCCTAGACTCTGCTATATTTCACACAAAGCCTGTTCAACGGGCTTATGGCACCGTGAACCTCTAATGGGGACCATCCGTGCCGCTTAGGTGATCATAACAACGTTTACCCAAATGCGGCTTCGAAACACGAGGATCCAGATATATTTCATTAGCCCAATAACGCACACAGACTTCTACATATAATCAACGCCTCACCCCACCAGGATATGAAGCCACGATCCTATAATTGTGACCGGGGAACGCTACCTCTGGGCAACCAGGACAATAAAAGCAGTCCAAGACTCTGCTATATTTCACACAAAGCCTGTTCAACGAGCTTATGGCGTCGTGAACCTCTAATGGAGACCACCCGTGCCACTTAGGTGATCAGAGCAACGTTTTACCAAATGCGGCTTCGAAACAGGAGAATCCATATATATTTCATTAGCCCAATAAAGCACGCGGACTTCTACATATAATCAACACCTCACCAAACCAGGATTTGAACCCACAATCTTATAATTGTCACCGGGGAACGCTACCTCTGGGCCACTAGGACAATAAAAGCAGTCCTAGACTCTACTATATTTCACACAATGCCTGTTCAACGAGCTTATGGCGCTGTGAACCACTATAGGGGACCACCCGTGCCACTTAGGTGATCAGAGCAACGTTTAACTAAATGCCGCTTCGAAACCCGAGGATCCATATATATTTCATTAGCCCAATAAAGCACGCAGACTTCTACATATAATCAACGCCTCACCGCACCAGGATTTGAAGCCACGATCTTATAATTGTGACCGGGGGACGCTACCTCTGGGCCACCAGGACAATAGAAGCAGTCCTAGACTCTACTATATATCACACAAAGCCTATTCAACGAGCTTATGACGCTGTGAACCACTATAGGGGACCACCCGTGCCGCTTAGGTGATCAGAGCAACGTTTAACCAAATGCGGCTTCGAAACCCGAGGATCCATATATATTTCATTAGCCCAATAAAGCACGCAGACTTCTACATATTATCAACGCCTCGCCCCACCAGGATTTGAAGCCACGATCTTATAATTGTGACCGAGGGATGCTACCTCTGGGCCACCAGGACAATAAAAGCATTCCTAGACATTGCTATATTTCACACAAAGCCTGTTCAACGGGCTGATGGCACCGTGAACCTCTAATGGGGACCACCCGTGCCGCTTAGGTGATCAGAGCAACGTTTTACCGAATGCGGCTTCGAAACACGAGGATCCAGATATATTTCATTAGCCCAATAAAGCACGCGGACTTCTACATATAATCAACACCTCACCCCACCAGGATTTGAACCCACAATCTTATAATTGTCACCGGGGAACGCTACCTCTGGGCCACTAGGACACAAAGCAGTCCTAATTCTACTATATTTCACACACGCCTGTTCAACGAGCTGGCGGCGCTGTGAACCACTATAGGGGACCACCCGTGCCACTTAGGTGATCAGAGCAACGTTTAACCAAAAGTGCTTCGAAACCCGAGGATCCATATATATTTCATTAGCCCAATAAAGCACGCAGACTTCTACATATAATCAACGCCTCACCACACCAGGATTTGAAGCCACGATCTTATAATTGTGACCGGGGGACGCTACCTCTGGGCCACCAGGACAATAAAAGCAGTCCTAGACTCTACTATATTTCACACAAAGCCTGTTCAACGAGCTTATGACGCTGTGAACCACTATAGGGGACCACCCGCGCCGCTTAGGTGATCAGAGGAACGTTTAACCAAATGCGGCTTCGAAACCCGAGGATCCATATATATTTCATTAGCCCAATAAAGCACGCAGACTTCTACATATAATCAACGCCTCACCCCACCAGGATTTGAAGCCACGATCTTATAATTGTGACCGGGGGACGCTACCTCTGAGCCACCAGGACAATAAAAGCATTCCTAGACTCTGCTATATTTCACACAAAGCCTGTTCAACAGGCTTATGGCACCGTGAACCTCTAATGGGGACCACCCGTGCCGCTTAGGTGATCAGAGCAACGTTTTACCGAATGCGGCTTCGAAACATGAGGATCCAGATATATTTCATTAGCCCAATAAAGCACGCGGACTTCTACATATAATCAACAACTCACCCCACCAGGATTTGAACCCACGATCTTATAATTGTGACCGGGGGACGCTACCTCTGGGCCACCAGGACAAAAAAAGCATTCCTAGACTCTGCTATATTTCACACAAAGCCTGTTCAACGGGCTTATGGCACCGTGAACCTCTAATGGGGACCACCCGTGCCGCTTAGGTGATCAGAGCAACGTTTTACCAAATCCGGCTACGAAATACGAGGATCCATATATATTTCATTAGCCCAATAAAGCATGCGGACTTCTACATATAATCAACTCCTCACCCCACCAGGATTTGAAGCCACGATCTTATAATTGAGACCGGGGAACGCTACCTCTGGGCCAACAGGACAATAAAAGCATTCGTAGGCTCTGCTATATTTCACACAAAGCCTGTTCAACGAGCTTATGGCGCTGTGAACCTCTAATGGAGACCACCCGTGCTGCTTAGGTGATCAGAGCAACGTTTTACCAAATGCGGCTTCAAAACACGAGGATCCATATATATTTCATTTGCCCAATAAAGCACGTGGCTTCTACATATAATCAACACCTCACCCCACCAGGATTCGAACCCACGATCTTCTAATTGTGACCGGGGAACGCTACCTCTGAGCCAACAGGACAATAAAAGCATTCGTAGGCTCTGCTATATTTCACACAAAGCCTGTTCAATGAGCTTATGGCGCTGTGAACCTCTAATGGAGACCATCCGTGCCGCTTAGGTGATCAGAGCAACGTTTTACCAAATCCGGCTTCGAAACACGAGGATCCATATATATTTCATTTGCCCAATAAAGCACGTGGCTTCTACATATAATCAACACCTCACTCCACCAGGATTCGAACCCACGATCTTATAATTGTGACCGAGGAACGCTACCTACGGGCCACCAGGACACTATAAGCAGTCCTAGACTTTACTATATTTCACACAAAGCCTGTTCAACGACCTTATGGCGCCATGAACCTCTAATGGGGACCACCGTACCACTTAGGTGATCAGAGCAACGTTTTACCAAATCCGGCTGGAAACACGAGGATCCATATATATTTCATTAGCCCAATAAAGCAGGCGGACTTCTACATATAATCAACGCCTCACCCGACAAGGATTTGAAGCCACGATCTTATAATTGTGACCGGGTAACGCTACCTCTGGGCCACCAGGACAATAAAAGCAGTCCTAGACTCTGCTATATTTCACACAAAGCCTGTTCAACGAGCTTGTGGCGCCGTGAACCTCTCATTGGGACCACCTGTGCCACTTAGGTGATCAGAGCAACGTTTTACCAAATGCGGCTTCGAAACACGGGGATCCATATATATTTCATTAGCCCAATAAAGCACGCGGATTTCTACATATAATCAACACCTCACCCCACCAGGATTTAAACCCACGATCTTATAATTGTGACCGGGGAACGCTACCTCTGGGCCACCAGGATAATTAAAGCAGTCCTAGACTGTGCTATATATCACACAAAGCCTGTTCAAGGAGCTTTTGGCGCCGTGAACCTCTAATGGGGACCACCCGTGCCGCTTAGGTGATCAGAGCAACGTTTTACCAAATGCGGCTTCAAAACACGAGGATCCATATATATTTAATTTGCCCTATAAAGCAGGCGGACTTCTACATATAATCAACACCTCACCCCACCAGGATTCGAACCCACGATCTTCTAATTGTGACCGGGGAACGCGACCTCTGGGCCACCAGGACAATAAAAGCAGTCCTAGACTCTGCTATATTTTACAAAAAGCCTGTTCAACGAGCTTATGGGGCTGTGAACCACTATAGGGGACCACCCGTGCCCCTTAGGTGATCAGAGCAACGTTTTACCAAATCCGGCTTCGAAACACGAGGATCCATATATATTTCATTAGCCCAATAAAGCACTCGGACTTCTACATATAATCAACACCTCACCCCACCAGGATTCAAACCCACGGTCTTATAATTGTGACCGGGGTATGCTACCTCTGGGCCACCAGGACAATAAAAGCATTCCCTGGAGCATTGCTATATTACTGAAAGCCTGTTCAACGAACTATGGCACCTGAACCTCTAATAGGGACCACCCGTGCCAACAGTGATCAGAGCAACGTTTTACCGAATGCGGCACAAAACCACGAGGATCAGATATATTTCATTAGCCCAATAAAGCCTGCGGACTTCTACATATAATCAACCTCACCCCACCAGTTTGAACCCACAATCTTATAATTGGCCACCCGGGGAACGCTACCTCTGGGCCACTAGGACAATAAAAGCAGTCCTAGACTCTACTATATTTCACACAATGCCTGTTCAACGAGCTTATGGCGCTGTGAACCACTATAGGGGACCACCCGTGCCACTTAGGTGATCAGAGCAACGTTTAACCAAATGCGGCTTCGAAACCCGTGGATCCATATATATTTCATTAGCCCAATAAAGCACGCAGACTTCTACATATAATCAACGCCTCACCGCACCAGGATTTGAAGCCACGATCTTATAATTGTGACCGGGGGACGCTACCTCTGGGCCACCAGGACAATAGAAACAGTCCTAGACTCTACTATATTTCACACAAAGCCTATTCAAAGAGCTTATGACGCTGTGAACCACTATAGGGGACCACCCGTGCCGCTTAGGTGATCAGAGCAACGTTTAACCAAATGCGGCTTCGAAACCCGAGGATCCATATATATTTCATTAGCCCAATAAAGCCGCAGACTTCTACATATAATCAGCGCCTCACCCACCGGGATTTGAAGCCACGATCTTATAATTGTGACCGGGGGACGCTACCTCTGAGCCACCAGGACAATAAAAGCATTCCTAGACTCTGCTATATTTCACACAAAGCCTGTTCAACAGGCTTATGGCACCGTGAACCTCTAATGGGGACCACCCGTGCCGCTTAGGTGATCAGAGCAACGTTTTACCGAATGCGGCTTCGAAACACGAGGATCCAGATATATTTCATTAGCCCAATAAAGCACGCGGACTTCTACATATAATCAACAACTCACCCCACCAGGTTTTGAACCCACGATCTTATAATTGTGACCGGGGGACGCTACCTCTGGGCCACCAGGACAAAAAAAGCATTCTTAGACTCTGCTATATTTCACACAAAGCCTGTTCAACGGGCTTATGGCACCGTGAACCTCTAATGGGGACCACCCGTGCCGCTTAGGTGATCAGAGCAACGTTTTACCAAATCCGGCTTCGATACACGAGGATCCATATATATTTCATTAGCCCAATAACGCACGCGGACTTCTACATATAATCAACACCTCACCCCACCAGGATTCAAACCCACGAACTTATAATTGTGACCGGGGTATGCTACCTCTGAGCCACCAGGACAATCAAAGCAGTCCTACACTCTACTATATTTCACACAAAGCCTGTTCAACGACCTTATGGCCATGAACTATAATGAGACCACCTGTGCAACAGGTGATCAAACCAGCATTTTGCCCAAATCCGACGGAAACACGAGGATCATATATATTTCATTAGCCCAATAAATCCTTGGACTTCTGTATAATCAACACCTCACTACCGGGTTCAAACCCACGATCTTATAATTGTGACCGGGTATGCTACCTCTGGGCCACCAGGACATAAAAGCAGTCCTAAACTCTCTTATATATTTCCACACAAATCCTGTTCAACAGTTTATATAGGCGCCAGTAGACCTCCTAATGGGGACCACCCGTGCGCTTATGTGATCAAACATGGGTGCCCAAATCCGGCTTCGAAACACGAGGATCCATATCTATTTCATTAGCCCAATAGAGCACGCACATTTCTATATATAATCAACACCTCACCCCACCAGGATTCGAACCAACGATATTATAATTGTGACCGGGGAACGCTATCTCTGGGCCACCAGGATAATAAAAGCAGTCCTAGACTCTGCTATATTTCACACAAAGCCTGTTCAACGAGCTTTTGGCGCCGTGAACCTCTAATGGTGACCACCCGTGCCGCTTAGGTGATCAGAGCAACGTTTTACCAAATGCGGCTTCAAAACACGAGGATCCATATATATTTCATTTGCCCAATAAAGCACGCGGACTTCTACATATAATCAACACCTCACCCCACTAGGATTCGAACCCACGATCTTCTAATTGTGACCGGGGAACGCTACCTCTGGGCCACCAGGACAAAAAAAGCAGTCCTAGACTCTGCTATATTTCACAAAAAGCCTGTTCAACGAGCTTATGGCGCTGTGAACCTTTAATGCGGACCATCCGTGCCGCTTAGGTGATCAGAGCAACGTTTTACCAAATCCGGCTTCGAAACACGAGGATCTATATATATTTCATTAACCCAATAAAGCACGCGGACTTCTATATATAATCAACACCTCACTCTACCAGGATTCGAACCCACGATCTTATATTTGTGACCGAGGAACGCTACCTATGGGTCACCAGGACACTATAAGCAGTCCTAGACTCTGTTATATTTCACACAAAGCCTGTTCAACGAGCTTATGGGGCTGTGAACCACTATTGGGGACCACCCGCGCCCCTTAGGTGATGAGAGCAACGTTTTACCAAATGCGGCTTCATAACATGAGGATCCATATATATTTCATTAGCCCAAGAAAGCACGCGGACTTCTACATATAATCAAAACCTCACCCCATCAGAATTCGAACCCACGATTTTCTAATTGTGACCGGGGAACGCTACCTCTGGGCAACCAGGACAATAAAAGCAGTCCTAGACTCTGCTATATTTCACACAAAGCCTGTTCAACGAGCTTATGGTGTCGTGAACCTCTAATGGGGACCACCCGTGCCACTTAGGTGATCAGAGCAACGTTTTACCAAATGCGGCTTCGAAACAGGAAAATCCATATATATTTCATTAGCCCAATAAAGCACGCGGACTTCTACATATTATCAACACCTCACCCCACCAGGATTTAAACCCAAGATCTTATATTTGTGACCGTGGAATGCTACCTCTGGGCCACCAGGAAAGAAAAGCAGTCCTAGACTCTGCTATATTTCACACAAAGCCTGTTCAGCGAGCTTATGGCGCGGTGAACCTCTAATGGGGACCACCCGTGCCGCTTAGGTGATCAGAGCAACGTTTTACCAAATGCGGCTTCAAAACACGAGGGTCCATATATATTTCATTAGCCCAATAAAGCACGCGGACTTCTACATATAATCAACACCTCACCCCACTAGGATTCAAACCCACGATTTTATAATTGTGACCGGGGTATGCTACCTCTGGGCCACCAGGACACTAAAAGCAGTCCTAGACTCTGCTATATTTCACACAAATCCTTTTCAACGAGCTTATGGCGCAGTGAACCTCTAATGGGGACCACCCGTGCCGCTTATGTGATCAGAGCAACGTTTTACCGAATGCGGCTTCGAAACACGAGGATCCATATATATTTCATTAGCCCAATAAAGCTTTTCGGGACTATATATAATGTACCTCACCCCGCAGGATTCAAACCCACAATCTTGCCTCTAATTGTGACCCAGGGTATCTACCTCTGAGCCACCAGGACAATAAAAGCATTCCTAGACTCTGCTATATTTCACACAAAGCCTGTTCAACAGGCTTATGGCACCGTGAACCTCTAATGGGGACCACCCGTGCCGCTTAGGTGATCAGAGCAACGTTTTACCGAATGCGGCTTCGAAACACGAGGATCCAGATATATTTCATTAGCCCAATAAAGCACGCGGACTTCTACATATAATCAACAACTCACCCCACCAGGATTTGAACCCACGATCTTATAATTGTGACCGGGGGACGCTACCTCTGGGCCACCAGGACAAAAAAAGCATTCCTAGACACTGCTATATTTCACACAAAGCCTGTTCAACGGGCTTATGGCACCGTGAACCTCTAATGGGGACCACCCATGCCGCTTAGGTGATCAGAGCAACGTTTTACCAAATCCGGCTACGAAACACGAGGATCCATATATATTTCATTAGCCCAATAAAGCACGCGGACTTCTACATATAATCAACACCTCACCCCACTAGGATTCAAACCCACGATCTTAAAATTGTGACCGGGGTATGTTACCTCTGGGCCACCAGGACAATAAAAGCAGTCCTACACTCTACTATATTTCACACAAAGACTGTTCAACGACCTTATGGCGCCATGAACCTCTAATGGGGACCACCTGTGCCGCTTAGGTGATCAGAGCAACGTTTTACCGTCCGGCTTGGAAACGAGGATTCATATATATTTCATTAGCCCAATAAAGCACGCGGACTTCTTCATATAATCAACACCTCACCCCACCAGGATTCAAACCCACGATCTTCTAATTGTGACCGGGGAACGCTACCTCTGGGCCACGAGGACAATAAAAGCAGTCCTAGACTCTGCTATATTTCACACAAAGCCTGTTTAACGAGCTTATGGCGCCGTGAACCTCTAATGGGGACCACCCGTGCCGCTTGGGTGATCAGAGCAACGTTTTACCGTGCGGTTTCGAAACACGATGATCCATATATATTTCATTAGCCCAAAAAAGCACGCGGACTTCTACATATAATCAACGCCTCACCCCACCAGGATTTGAAGCCACGATCTTATAATTGTGACCGGGGAACGCTACCTCTGGGCCAACAGGACAATAAAAGCATTCGTAGACTCTACTATATTTCACACAAAGCCTGTTCAACGACCTTATGGCGCCGTGAACCTCTAATGGGGACCACCCATGCTGCTTAGGTGATCAGAGCAACGTTTTACCAAATGCGGCTTCAAAACACGAGGATCCATATATATTTCATTCCCCAATAAAGCACGCGGCTTCTACATATAATCAACACCTCACCCCACCAGGATTCGAACCCATGATCTTCTAATTGTGACCGGGGAACGCTACCTCTGGGCCACCAGTACAATAAAAGCAGTCCTAGACTCTGCTATATTTCACACAAAGCCTGTTCAACAAGCTTATGGTGCTGTGAACCTCTAATGGGGACCATCCGTGCCACTTAGGTGATCAGAGCAACGTTTTGCCAAATCCGGCTGCGAAACACAAGGATCCATATATATTTCATTAGCCCAATAGAGCACGCGGTCTTCTACATATAATCAACACCTCACTCCACCAGGATTCGAACCCACGATCTTATAATTGTGACCGAGGAACGCTACCTATGGGCCACCAGGACACTATAAGCAGTCCTAGACTCTACTATATTTCACACAAAGCCTGTTCAACGACATTATGGCACCATGAACCTCTAATGGGGACCACCGTACCGCTTAGGTGATCAGAGCAAGGTTTACCAAATCCGGCGTGGAAACACGAGTATCCATATATATTTCATTAGCCCAATAAAGCACGCGGAGTTCTACATATAATCAACGCCTCAACCCACCAGGATTTGAAGCCACGATCTTATAATTGTGACCGGGGAACGCTACCTCTGGGCCACCAGGACAATAAAAGCAGTCCTAGACTCTGCTATATTTCAAACAAAGCCTGTTCAACGAGCTTATGGCGCCGTGAACCTCTCATTGGGACCACCCGTGCCGCTTAGGTGATCAGAGCAACGTTTTACCAAATGCTGCTTCGAAATACGAGGATCCATATATATTTCATTGGCCCAATAAACACGCGGACTTCTACATATAATCAACACCTCACCCCACCAGGATTTAAACCCACGATCTTATAATTGTGACCGAGGAATGCTACCTATGGGCCACGAGGACACTATAAGCAGTCCTAGACTCTGTTATATTTGACACAAAACCTGTTCAATGAGCTTATGGCACCGTGAACCACTAATGGGAGACCACCGTTCCGCGTAGGTGATAAGAACAACGTTTTACCAAATCCGGCTTGGAAACACGAGGATCCATATATATTTCATTAGCCCAATAAAGCACGCGGACTTCTACATATAATCAACACCTCACCCACCAGGATTTAAACCCACGATCTTATAATTGTGACCGGGGAACGCTACCTCTGGCCCACCAGGAAAATTAAAGCAATCCTAGACTCTACTAAATTTCACACA
>NW_024717820.1:0-3862 GCF_018991925.1 Homarus americanus
AGTTTAACATTTAACGCTGGTTTAACGCATTTACCGTTAGTTTAACGTATTTTAACGGTTGGTTTAACGTTATTTAACTATAATTAAACGTCGACTCAACGTTGGTTTAACGCCATTTAACATTAGTTTAACGCTGTTTAACGTTAGTTTAACGCCATTTAACATTAATTAAACGCCATTTAACGTTAGTTTAACATATTTAACTTTAGTTTAACGATATTTAACCTTAATTAAACGCCATTTAACGTTGGTTTAACGCCATTTAAGGTTAGTTTAACGCCATTTAACGTTAGTTTATCGCCATTTAACGTTAGTTGCTGCCATTTTACGTTACTTTAACGCCATTTAACGATAGTTTAGCGTCATTTAACGTAATTAAGCATTTAGCTGGTTTGGTTAACATATTTCGTGTTTGTGCTTTTATATGTTGGTTTAACCATTTAACGTTATTTGGGTGTTTAAGTTGGTTTAACTTCGTTGTTGATTTTAGCGGTTGGTTAATTAAACGCCATTTATCGTTAGTTTAACGTATTTAGGTTAGTTTAACTTTATTTAGTTATTTATCGTGTTTAACGTTGGATTTCTTCATTTAGTTAGTTTAATTAATTTAACGTTGATTGGCATTTTATCGTTAGTTTTACGTTTTGCGTTGTTTTAACGCTTGATTTAACGTTGGTTTTTTGTATTTAACTTATGTTATAGGGTGTTTGGTTGGCATTTAACTTTAGTTTAACGCCATTTATGGTTTGTTTTCATTTTAAGATTAAGTTTAACGATTTTAACGTTAGTTGCGCCATTTAGCTTTGGTTAACGCCTTTTTATCGTTATTTTAGTTTTAGTTGGTTTAGCATTTTAACGTTAGTTTAATGCCGTTTAGCTTGGTTAACGGCATTTTACGTTGGTTAACGCTTGCCATTTACGTTGGTTTAACGTTATTTAACCTTAGTTAAGCGCCATTTACGTTGGTTTAGCGCAATTTTAGCGTTGGTTTAACGCCATTTTCGTTGGTTTATGCCATTTGCGATGGTTTAGCGCAATTTTTAACGTTAGTTTAACGCCATTTAACGTTGGTTTTATGCATTTAACGTTGGTTTCGTCATTTGTTAGTTTCGCCATTTGCCGTTGGTTTAACGCATTTTGAGTTAGTTTAACGTTATTTTAACTTGATTGCGCCATTTTAACGTTGGTTTGGCGCCATTTAACATTGGTTTAACGCCATTTAACGTTGGTTTAACGCCATTTAACGTTGGTTCTTCATTTAACGTTATTAACGCCATTTTAACGTTGTTTCCATTTTTAGTTTGTTTGATGTTTAACGATTAAGCGTTTGACGTTGGTTTTAACGGCATTTAAGTTGGTTTAAGGTTTAACGTTGGTTTCGCCATTTCGATTGTTTAACGCCATTTTTAACGTTGTTTAACGCCATTTAAAGTTGGTTTGACATATTTAACGTTAGTTTAACGCATTTAACGTTAGTTTGCTTGGATTTGCTTTTGTTGGTTTGGTTTGTTGTTTCGCCATTTGTTATTTTGACGTGATTAACGCTGTTTAACGTTAGTTTAACGCCATTTAACGTTGGTTTAACGCCATTTTGTTGGTTTACGCCATTTGAGTTGGTTAACGCCATTTAAGTTAGTTTAATGTGCATTGGGTGTTTAGTTTTAAGATAGTTTAACGTCATTTAAGGATTGGTTTAGCTTTATTTCGTTGTTTATCTCCATTCGTTAGTTTAGTTTAACGTTGGTTTAAGTTTTTTACCTTGAATTAAACGATTTTAACGTTAGTTTGGATTTCTTTGTTTTAGGTTTAACGTTGGTTTAACGCCATTTAATAGTTTAACGTCATTTAGCAATTAAACGATTTTGTGTTGGTTTGCCATTTAACTTGTTTCGATTTTCGTTAATTAACGCGTTTAACGTTGTTTATTGCCATTTAAAGGTTAATTTGGATTTCTTTAGTTTAACGCCATTTAACGTTAGTTTTATGCCTTTTGTTATTTGCTTTTAAGTTAGTTTAACGTCATTTTTCATTAATTAAACGCCATTTCTTTTTAGTTTAGCGATTTAGCGGTAAGTTTTAACGCCATTTTATTGTTGTTTAGCTTCATTTGAGTGATTTAGGTTTTGCGTTAGTTTAACTTCATTAACGTTAGTTTCTTAATTAACGTTAATTAAACGCCATTTGTTAGTTTAACGATTTAGCGTTAGTTTAATTTTCATTTAACGTAAATTTAACGATATTTAACGTTAGTTTAACTTCATTTAACGTTGGTTTAACGTTAATTAAGCATTTTTCGTTAGTTTGACCATTTTGTTATTTTTAAGAGTGTTGGTTTTGGGGTCATTTAACGTCAATTAATCGCTTTTTTAGCGTTGGTTTGCTGTTTAACGTTAGTTTAACGTGGCTTTGTCGTTGGTTTCTTCGTTTTAACATTAATTTAACGTATTTAACGTTAGTTTATTGCTGTGCATTTATTTTGATTTAACGCCATTTAACGTTGGTTTAACGCCATTTTAACGTTAGTTTGCTTTTTAACGTGGTTTGTTTTGGTTCAGTTTAACGCCATTTAACGTTAGTTTAGCGCCATTTAACGTTAGTTTAACGCCATTTAACGTTAGTTTAACGCCATTTTACGTTACTTTAACGCCATTTAACGTTAGTTTAACGTCATTTTAACGTTAGTTTAACGCCCATTTAACGTTGGTTACGCCATTTAACGTTAGTTTTAATGCCATTTAACGATAGTTTGCGCGCCATTTAACGTTGAGTTTAACGCCATTTAACGGTAGTTGAACGCCATTTAACGTTAGTTTAACGTCATTTAACGTTAGTTTAACGCCATTTACCGTTAGTTTAACGCCATTTAACGTTAGTTTAACGTTATTTAACCTTAATTATACGCCATTTAACGTTAGTTTAACGCCATTTAATCTTAATTAAACGCCATTTAACGTTAGTTTAACGCCATTTAACATTAGTTTAACGATATTTAACCTTAATTAAACGCCATTTAACGTTAGTTTAACGGCATTTAACGTTAGTTTAACGCCATTTAACGTTTGTTTAGCGCCATTTAACGTTAGTTTAACGGTATTTAGCCTTAATTAAACGCCATTTAACGTTAGTTTAACTTCATTAAACATTAATTTAACGCCAATTAACGTTAGTTTAACGCCATTTAACATTAGTTTAACGTCATTTAACGTTAATTAAACGCCATTTAACGTTAGTTTAACGCCATTTAACATTAGTTTAACGATATTTAACCTTAATTAAGCGGCATTTAACGTTAGTTTAACGGCATTTAACGTTAGTTTAACGCCATTTAACGTTAATTTAACGCCATTTAACGTTAGTTTAACGCCATTTAACGTTAGTTTAACGCCATTTTACGTTACTTTAACGCCACTTAACGTTAGTTTAACGTCATTTAACCTTAATTAAACGTCATTTAACGTTAGTTTAACGCCATTTAACGTTAGTTTAACGCCATTTAACGTTAGTTTAACGTTATTTAGCCTTAATTAAACGCCATTTAACGTTAGTTTAACGCCATTAAACATTAATTTAACGCCAATTAACGTTAGTTTAACGCCATTTAACATTAGTTTGTCATTTAACCTTAATTAAACGCCATTTTAACGTTAGTTTAATGCTGCCATTTAACGATAGTTTAACGCCATTTTAACGTTAGTTTAACGCCATTTTAACGTTAGTCGCGCTGCATTTAACGTTAGTTTAGCGTCATTTAACGTTAGTTTAACGCCATTTACCGTTAGTTTTAACGCCATTACGTTAGTTTAGCGTTATTTAATAATTAAACGCCATTTAACGTTAGTTTAACGCCATTAACGATTAGTTC
>NW_024717821.1:0-29918 GCF_018991925.1 Homarus americanus
GTTACGTAACAAGGATGGACGAGAAAATATAGTAGTTGTAGAAGAACAGAAGCTTGTTTTAGTTATAGTAGTATAAGCAATAGTAGTTGCTAAAGTAGTTGCAGTAGTTCAGCAGTGTGTGAAACGCCTCTATATAATACATCACGGAAAGTCAGCCAGTCAACCACCAGAGCATACAATTTCCCTTCCAGTACCACAGAGTCAAAATTAGTCCTCCTCCTCCTCCTCCTCCCTCTTACAAAACATTCTTTGCTGTCTCACGATGCCCCTGCCACACCCCACCACACACACGCTGTTCAGATTAATTCAACAGGCTGTAAAATGACCTGTCTGCAACGTTATTGCCGCGATGATGCCGTTAACCGCACACATACCACTGTTACTGCTGTCTCCACCATCATCACCACACCACCGCTACCACCACCACCACCACCGCTACTACCACACACCACCACCACCACCATACCACCACATACCACCATCACCACCACCTGCAATTTCACCAGATGATGCATTGAGCTGCCCCAATAACCCGGATTTACATTTAAGGGGGACTTGAATGTTACTAATATTTGACACACATTATTAATATTACATTATTATTACTATTATTATTATTATTAGCAGTATTAGTAGTAGCAACAGCAGTAGCAGCAGCAGTAGCAAAGTAGCAGTGAAAGCGGTGAAGATGTAGTTATTAAGGAGGCTGAGGCCACGCTAAAAAAAAAACAGCAGTAGCAAGTAGGTAAAAAGGTAGTTGTTATTATAACTGCGCTTGGGGAACTGCAAAGTTGATATTTTTTAGGTTAACTAGGTACAGAAGTTAGGAACATTTTTTTGTCTACGAGGATATAGCGTCCATTATCAACCCCGTGTGGACAGTGAAGTGCTGATAAAGACCCCAGACAACCCTCGCTCAGCTGTAGTCTTCTTACTCAAGCTTATAATGCACTGCGAATGTCTGCAGGGTTCCACACCACCAGGAAAAACTCACAAAGGAGCAAAAAATGTGGGATCAGAGGTTTCTGTTCATTTGTTTGGCCTAAACCACTAAAAAAGGCCAGAAATCAGAGGATTTTTTTTGTGGTGAGGATTTTTTTCATCAGAAACTGTTAACTGTGTGGTGTGAAGTGCATCGGGCACAACTCTATAGTATCTTCTGTCTCTGGATTACCCTATGTTGGCTTGGGTCTTGTTGAACTGTCCAGGTTAATTGTAAACCGTTCTTTCATCTGTCAACACTGGGAATATCTTGAATTTACACAGCTCGTTAAATAAAATCAGAGGTCTGAAATTAGACGTGTGTGTGTGGGGTGGGCTGGCGCGAGGTGATGGTGTAGGCAAGTGTGGATAGCTTCACTAACTACCAATGCTGGTGGTGTGAGTAGTGGGAGTCTCACTACAAATGCCTGGGAGCCTGAGAGATAGAGGGGGGGTTAGAGGGCTTAAAGGACTCACGTGGCAGCTTCTACGAGTCTCATCGAGAAGGAGAACAATGACATAAAGCTTTATCGGTAGACTGAGATTCGTGTTGTACTGAGGATAAAATATAAAGATTAAATTAAACCTGATTCACAGTTGTCACTTCAAAGAACTCAACCTCTTAGTGTTAAAGCAAAGGTAGTGGTGATAACCTGGCGGATGGTGGCGGGAGTTATTGCAGAGCAGTTAACTGACCTGATTAACTTGTTGAGGAAGGTAAGTGAGCCCCTCACAACACAATTCTCGCCGTGACTAGAGTGAAGGCAAGCAGGTGTTGGTGGTGCACAGATGCTGTGTGTGTAATTTGCATGTTGTGCAACAGAAAGCAGGTGCTGTGCTAGCAGGTGTCAGGGTGTGTAATTGTTGTGTGTGCAGAGCAGATGCTGAGTGCACGAGCAGGTTGTGTAACAAAGAGGGGCTGTGTGTGTGCTGCAGCAGGTGCTGTGTGTGTAATGCAGCAGGTGTTGTGGTGCCGTAGCAGATGCTGTGTGTGCTGCAGCAGGTGTTGTGCGTGCTGTAGCAGGTGTTGTGTGTGACGCAGCATATTATGTGTGCTGCAGTTAATATGTTGTGCAGCAGGTGTTGTGTGTGACTTGTTATATGCCAGTGTGCTACACAGATGCTGTGCGTGTAACAGTTATAGTTGTGCAAAATGTAGCAGATGCGCCAGTGTGTTGCCAAGCAGGTGTCAGTGTGCTGGCACCAGTGCCAGAAAGAGCAGGTTGTGTGTGCCAGAAGAGGTGTTGTGCCAAAATAGAAGCAGGTAAAAAAAAACAGTTGTGTGTGCCAGAAGAGCAGTGTCAGTGTGTGCTGCAGATATATGTGTTGTGTGAATGCAGTCATATGCTGTGTGCTGTAGCAGATACATGCTGTGCTGCTGTAGCAGGTGTCAGGGGCTGCAGCAGGAAGCCAGTGTGCTGCAGCAGGAAGTTGTGTGTGCTGGTAAAGAGTACAGGTGTGTGCTCAAAGAGGTGTCGTGAGTGCTGTATGGTGCTGGTGTGTGCTGTAGCAGGTGCTGTGCAGGCTGTAGTTAGGTGTTGTGTGCACCTGCAGCAGGTTGTGTGTGCTGCAGCAGATGTTGTGTGTGCTGCAGTGTTATGGTGCTGTGTGTGCTGTAGAGAAGTTGTGTGTGTGCTGTATAGTCAGGGGCCAGAAAGAGGTGTAAGGGGTGTGCAGGAAGAGCAGGTGTTGGGGAAGCTGCTGTCAGGTGTTGTGTGTGCTGTACAAGTGCTGTGTGTGCAGCTGTTACAGGTGCTGTGTGCGCCACTGTTGGTGTGCTGTGTGTGTGCCGCAAGGTGCTGGTGCAAAGCAGAAAGCAGGTGCTGTGTGTGTGCCAGAAAGCAGGTTGTGTGTGTGTACGGGCAGCAGGTGTCAGTGTGTGCTGTACAGATGTTGTGTGTGTGCTTAAAGAAACAGCAGTGTGTATACAGCAGGTGTGTCAGGAAGAGGGTGTCAAGTGTGGCAGCAGAGTAGTTGTGCAAAGCAGAAAGGTGTCAGTGTGTGCAGCAGCAGGTTGTGTGTGCTCAGAAGAGGGTTGTGTGTGGGGCTGTTATAGCCAGTGTGCTGCAGCAGCAGGGTGTCAGCAGGTGCGCTGTGTGTGCAACAGCAGGTGTCAGGTGTAGTAAGGAAGAGATGTTGTGGTGCCCAGTTATAGAAGTTGTGTGTGCTGCAGCAGGTGTTGTGTGCTGCAGCAGGCAGGTTGTGCAAGCTGTAGCAGGTGTTGTGTGTGCTGCAGCAGGTGTTGGTGTGTGCTGCAAGCAGGTGTTGTGTGTGCTGTTATATGTTGTGTGCAAAAGCAGGTGTTGTGTGTGCTGAAGGTGTTGTGTGTGATGTAGCAGGTTGTGTGCCGTGTTAGGTGCTGTGTGCTGTGAAGCAGGGTGTCAGTGTGCCGCAGAAGGTGTTGTGTGTGATTGCGGTTTGGCCAGGTGTGCTGCTGTATAGGTTGTGCGGCCAAAGAGCAGGTTGTGTGCTGCAGCAGGTGTTGTGTGCTGCATATGGCATAAAGATGCAGGTGTAGTCAGGTGTGCTGCAGCAGGTGTTGTGTGCTGTTATAAGTGTCAGGTGTCAGAAAGAGTAGGTTGTGTGTGCTGTAGCAGGTGTTGTGTGTGCTGTAGCAGGTCAGGCGTATTGGCAGCAGGTGTTGTGTGTGCTGTAGCATAGGAAACAGTTGGTATTGCAGCAGTTGTGTGCACCGCGCAGGTGTTGTGTGTACTGCAGCAGGTGTTGTGAGTGCCGTAGCAGGTGTCAGGCACTGCAGCAGATGTTGTGCGTACCGCAGCAGGTGTTGTGTGTACCGCATGCGTTGTGTGTACCGCAGCAGCAGGTTGTGTGTTGCAGGTGTTGCGCGTAACCGCAGCAGATGTTGTGTGCACCGCAGCAGGTGTTGCATGTACCGCGTAGGTGTTGTGTGTACCGCAGCAGTGCGTTGTGTGTACGGCAAGAGTGTTGTGTGTACCGCAGCAAGGCACCGCAGCAGGTGTGTGCACCGCAGCAGGTGTTGTGTGCACCGCAGCAGGTGTAGGCGCACCGCAGTTATATGTTGCGTCACCGCGTTGGCGCCGTGCGTACCGCAGCAGGTGGTGTGCACCGCGCGGGTGCTGTGCACCGCAGCAGGTGTTGTGCGTACCGCATATATCCCAGGCACCGCAGCAGGTGTTGTGCACCGGTTATATGCTGTGGCACCGCAGCAGGTGTAGTGGCACTGCAGCAGGTGCTGCACCGCAGCAGGTCCTGTGACCTGCGGCACGGGTAATTGCATGCACCGCAGCAGGCGTTGTGCGTGCACCGCAGCAGGTGCTGTGCAACCGCTATGCT
The DNA here is from genome assembly GCF_018991925.1 of Homarus americanus. Classification (NCBI taxonomy): domain Eukaryota; kingdom Metazoa; phylum Arthropoda; class Malacostraca; order Decapoda; family Nephropidae; genus Homarus; species Homarus americanus. The sequence continues at coordinate 4,297 of NW_024717821.1, forward strand.
GTGTGTACCGCAGTCCAGGCACCGCGTTATGCGCTCGGCACCGCAGCAGGCGTTGTGTGCACCGCAGCAGGTCCTGGTGTGCACCGGGTAGAAATGTGTGCTGCGCGGTCCTAGTACTGCGCAGAGGTTGCACTCGCAGCAGGTGCCAACGGCAGCAGCGTTGTGTGTACTGCAGCAGGTGCTGTGGCACCGCAGCAGGCGTTGTGTGTACCGGTGCAGGCGTTGCGTGTACCGCAGCAGGTCCGGTGTGTACTGGGTGCAGCAGGTGCCAGGCATCGCAGAGGTGCACCGCAGCAGGTGTTGTGTGTGCAGCAGGAGCACCGCAGCTGGCGTTGTGTGCACCGCAGCAGGCGCTGTGTGCACTGCAAAGAGGTCTTGTGTGTACCGCAGCAGGTGCTGCGTCCTGGGTGAATGCACCGCAGCAGGTGTGTGCACCGCAGCGGGTGTTGTGCACCGCGTGTTGCGTGTACCGCAGCAGGTGCTTGTGCACCGCAGCGGTAAGTTGTGTGTACCGCAGCAGGTGCTGTGTGTACCTGCAGCAGGTGTTAGTGCACCGCAGCAGGTGCCAGTGTACCGCAGTTATGGTATGCCAGGCACTGCGTTATAGTGTTGTATGCACCGCGTTGTGTGTGTACCGGCAGCAGGTGCCAGTGTGACCGCATACAGGTTAGGCACCGCGTTATGGTGTTGCGTGCTGCAGCAGGTGTTGTGTGCACTCAGCAGGTGCTGGTGTGTACCGCAGCAGGTTGTGTGTACAGAGAGGTGTTGTGTGTACTGCAGCAGGTGTTGTAAACAGCAGGTGTTGTGTGTGCAATTGCAGCAGGTGTTGTGGTACTGTAGCAGGTCCAGTGTACTGTAGCAGGTGTTGTGCACCAGCAGGTGTGTGTGTACCGCAGCAGGGTTCTCGTGGGTGTCGCTGAGGTGGGGTTTAATCACCATTCATCTGGTGCTAGTGTCACTGATGACCCACCCAGCCGTGTGGTCGTACCTAACTACCCACCAGTGTGGTACAGAGGCGGTGCTGAGAGGTACTGTACCGTGAAACGACCAGAGGACCACCAATTAACAACTTCGTCAGCTTGTGTGAAGAACATCGATAGGAAGCCAGGCTGGTTAAGCCAACCCAGCCAAGCCAAGCCAAGCCAAGCCATCACGTTTTCCAAAGAGCTCTGAACAAATATGCTTTAGTGTTTCTGCAGTTAGTGATGGGTGACCTGTAGACTGCACTGCGAAACCGCCTGCTGTACTCCTGGGGTGCAGGGCAAGTCTGGGGAGGCAGGCAGGCTCGTGGGGGGCGGCAGGAGGTGAAACCTCAGAATTACAGTGGTTGGGTGAAGCTCCAGACGGTGTTCATGACGCCCCCTCACCCATACTGGTCAGACCAAGGACCTCTTGAGTGCGTTTCAATACCTGCCTCCAACACCACCACACTCACCACACACACACACACACCTCACCACACACACACACACACCTACCTGTGCACCTGCTCCACTTAGTGTAATTATTCTCAGCCTGGGAGAAGGGGGTGGATTAATGAGGTCACCAGGCCACCTTGAGGGAGGCAGTCACGGGTCACCAGAGGTCATGAGTCATCTCTGTAGGTCACGACTCAACAGGTGTGAAGGTCATGACTCACAAGTGGTAATGACTAACAGGTGTATAGGTTCCAGTGAGGTAAAATGGGGAGAGAGGAGGGGGTAGGGATGTTGACTGGTGAGGCAAACATTAATACTGTCTCTTTTGTTACAGGTAAGTGTCGTGGTGACCTGAGTGTGACTTTCCTCACCCTCGTCTCACCGCCCCTCTGTACGGTAAGGTCACGGGTCTACCTGCACTCACCGAGGTTTGTGTGTTGTCCCCGTGTCGTGGATTCAACACCAGCAAAGTGCAGGACTAATATTGGAAGAACAAATAATATAATGTATACAGCCTTAACAACATCAACCTGAAGGAAATCGACTTGTGAAAGAGACCTAGGGTACCCATAAGCCCGGACCTACGGCCTAGAAAAACAGTGCGTTAATGTTCGAAATAAGGCAAACAGAGTATTGTTTATATCTAGAAGCAAGAGTGCAGAGGTCTTATTGCAACCATATCTTGCGCTAGTCAGGCCACACCTCGATTATGCCAGTTCTGGTGCCCTCATTATAGAATGGATATAAATTCCAGAGTCGGTGCAGCGAAGAATGACAAAATGATTCGGGACTTAGAAACCTTCCATATCAGGATAGGTTAGAACTTAACTTGCATTCCCTAGAAAGACGAAGAGTGCGAGAAGAAATGATAGAAGTATTAAGTGGGTGAAAGGAATCAATAAAGGGGATATAGATAAAGTCTTATAATATCCGAGCAGGATAGGGACCGACAACGGATTCAAGTTGATAAGTTTAGGTTTAGGAGGGAGATAGGAAGAAACCTGTCCACATAGGGTGGTGGACGAGTGGAACAAGCTACCAACTTGTAGTAAGTGCGAACTCTGGAAAGTTTCAAAAGGAGGCTAGATAGATTCATGGATGAGAGAGTGGTAGTAACTCGACAGGAACTGCCGCACAGGCCAACCGGCCTATTGCAGACCCTTTATGTTCTTATGTGGAGGACCTGTTCTGGCAGGCTCGGTGACTGCCTACTACGGGTTTAAAGAGTGGGTCGGGTGGTATTAATGTGTTACTCATCAGTAGGAGGTATAACCTCTCTTTGATCAAACAGGTTCTTTGATGCCTCCGCACGATCGTCTTTCTATTCTACGTTGATTTATTTTCTGGACAAACTGTTTTGCTTCTTTGAAAGCATTACACCAGTCCTGTCTTGATGTGTCACGCCCGGCCCCGGATGTTGGCGGTGTGTGTGTGTGTGTGTGTGTGTGTGTGTGTGTCGTCCTTGTAATAAGCTGCTTCCGTCTTGATAATAAGGACTAAAACATCTAATATCTCCCCCATGGGATATATTCTAACCATACTTTTAGCTTCGGGTCACGTAAACGAGTGAGTTAAATACGTGTTGCATTATTTTTCGCTCACACAAACACACACACACCTTCGCATTGTCTCAGTAGGGTGGCGGCGGCGGCCAGGGGCAAAGTGTAGCACAGGTGGTAGAGGGAGAGGTGGTGGGTGGGATGTATCATCATGCAGGGTAATGAGATGACGGCCAGGTAATGAAGGAGAGGAGAGATGCAGCCTCACAGTGACCACTACCACCACGCAACCACTACCACTCACATCACCACTATCACCACCACTACCATTACCAATCCACCACCATCACCACAATCACTACTACCAGTTACCTACACCACCACCATCATCTTCATTATTATCATACACATGTATGTGTGTAAATAATAATAATAATAATAATTAACGGTTTATTAAAAGTTCTGCAGCCCGAGGCTGAAAATATACATTGGACATAAATGACTTATTACATACATTGGTGGTTTAACAAAAGCCTTCATAGAGAAAGGTAAAGGAAACACAAGGAAAACATACAGATTAATGTAGGTGTTGAACAGCAAACTCGTAGTGTAGTAACCTCCCAGATGGTGTTAGGAGGAACTCACGGTGTAGTAGTTCCCTCAGATGGTGTTAGAGGGCTCTCACGTGGTGTAGTAATTCCTCAAGATGGTGTTATGAGGGCACGGTAGTACCCCGCTGATGGTGATGAGGGCTTCATGGTGTAGTAACTCCCTCCCAGATGGTGTTAGGAGGAACTCACATGGTGTAGTAGTTCCCTCAGATGGTGTTATGAGGGACCTGGCGTGGTGTAGTAATTCCCTCGCAGATGGTGTTATGAGGGATCACGTGGTGTAGTAATTACCTCACAGATGGTGTTATGAGGGGCCTCACGTGGTGTAGTAATCCCTCACAGATGGTGTTATGAGGGACCACGTGGTGTAGTAATTACCTCACAGATGGTGTTATGAGGGACCTCACGTGGTGTAGTAATTACCTCACAGATGGTGTTATGAGGGACCTCACGTGGTGTAGTAATTCCCTCACAGATGGTGTTATGAGGGGCATCACGTGGTGTAGTAATTCCCTCACAGATGGTGTTATGAGGGGCCTGACGTGGTGTAGTAATTCCCCCACAGATGGTGTTATGAGGACCTCACGTGGTGTAGTAATTCCCTCACAGATGGTGTGATGAGGGACTTGACGTGGTGTAGTAATTCCCTCACATATGGTGTTATGAGGGACATGTGGTGTAGTAATTCCCTCACAGATGGTGTTATATGAGTGAGGTTTGGTCCCAGGCCTTCCTATCGTAGACGGATTAACACATCGGTGGTTGTTGTTGGGTCTCGCGGGGGGCCGTTATCACTGGGTACCTGGGACCTCACTGTGTGAAGGTTAACTTGGGTGCGACTGTTACTGTTGAGTTGTTCTCACTGACTTAAGCACTGTTCACCACTGTTCACCTCGGTTTAACACTGGTTCCGTTCCTTTCCTAAATGAAATTGTAACTTCTGGCGAGAACTTGTTGATATTCCGGTGGGGAGGAGGGTATGTATGTATGTATGTAGTCATGGTCAATTTATCACAGTCCTATCTGCAAAATAATAGTGATCTCATAAAACTGAACTGGAAAAGTCTTCATCTACGTTGCTCTTGACACGGGGCGACGGTGTGATAAGAGATGATTCATGCAAATTAACTTTCAATTACAGGCTGTCTTACCTGTTGGGCTCTACCTGGGATATCTTGACCTGGGGGGGGGGGGGATATCATCATCTTGTGTGGGATTCTTGATAGTGGTTAGGTTGATGAAATGGTGATAAGGAGTTGAATTGGGATGTTAGTTGGTGATGTGTGGTTAAGTTTCGAAGATGACACGTCAGGTATGTCATTCGTGTCATTCCTCGGTAGGTATCTGTCATTCTTATCATTCCAAGGCATGTTATTGTTGGCTTGGTCTTGGCACTGTTGGATCGATTTGTCTCGTGATGTCCGTGTTTATTATAAGGAGAGAAACAAATTAGAGTGGTTAGTGTTGTCGAGGTTGACCTTGAACTGCCAATATAGTCATTCTTCATCCCGTTGGAGTAGTTATCAAGGACTCGAGGTTTAGAGTTTACCAGGAGATGAGACCTTGGGGCACCCATGGTCTGTGTACACTATGGACTTACCTGGCTGTTACTACCTGAAGGTTAGTGTCTCAGGTGTATGGACGAGAACTCACTGGTTAGGTCAGGTTTGTTTGGGTCACGTTAAGGCGCGGTATGTTAGGTTGACGTAAGGTTAGTTTTGGGTTAGCGTATGGTTAACTTTAGTTAGGTTAGCTTTGGTTTGGTTTATATGGGTAAGGAGAGGTGGTGGTGCTCTGCTGGCCAAACTGTCCTCATGCTTAATATCCCAGCGCCAAGTTTTTTTTTTTACAGAATTCGGGAAAGTTAACTCTGTGTGTGTGTGTGTGTGTGTGTGTGTGTGTGTTATAATAAGAAGTCGCACCGTACTGTAACTGAGATCTGGACACACACACACACACACACACACACACACACACGGACATGCCTGGGCTCACAGCGACCTTCATAACACTGTGAAAAAGATCTGTGTGTGTGTTGGTGACTTTTAATTATTGTTAATAGTTGTTGTTGGATGTTTGAGATTGGTGGTGATAGTTTTGTAGGAGTATAAGTGATGGTGGTTGTTTAATAGTTGTAGAAGAGATGGTGGTAGTTGTGGTGGTAATGTGAGTATAGATGGTTGGATGTAGGTTGAGAGGAATAAACAACAACTACACAACAACAAAAGTAACATAACACAACAATAACTAAACATCAACTCAAGAACTATAACAAAACAACGACAAAAACAACAAAAACAAAAATAACACCATAACAACAACAACAAGAATAACAAAATAACAAAAACAATATACTAATTACTTGACCATTGTGGTGGGGGTGGGGACAAAAACTCGCTTACTCCAACCTAAGCCAATCTTAACCTTACCTAACCTAGCCTCACTTAACCTAACCTTACACTAGTACCATACATCAGAGCCCAGAGTGTGTGCTCCAACGTGACATCTTGATCTACCCAATGTTTGTTCCGGTGTTTCTTTAGTCTTAGCTTGATGGATGGGGCGGACATCTTGAAATTGTGGTCTGCGGTGTTAGAATTATTATTGTTGTTGTTATTGTTGTGATTATTGTTTTTGTTGTGGTGGTTACTTCTGTTGTTATTATTATTATGGTTATATTTTGTTATTGTTTCATTAAAGTTTTTGTTGTGGTTATTATTATTATTATTATTGTTATTATTATTATTATCATCATCATTAAAGTTGTTGTTGTTGTGTTGCAGGGGACGAGGGAGAGCGACTAGTGCGGCGGGTGTCGTACCTCAAGGCCACGTCTGGGGACCGCATGTATTCTGACTCCGACCTCGACTCCGACAACGACGACCGAAGGTGAGTGAAACCATAAGCATCCCCCTTTCTGCAGCACACCACCACCTTCTGCAGGAGATGTCGTGCTCTTCAGGAAGCACTCTCGTTGAATAGTTTACTCTTTAACTGGTTGACTTGAGCTAAAACACGATACTCCTCCACCTATTCCACTCCTCTGCCAACTCCACATCTCCACCTACTCCACTCCACTGCCTTCTCCACACCTCCACCTACTCTATGCCTTCCCCTACTCTCCCTCTTCCACCCTCTCCACTGGTACACGCTCTTTCCTCGGCTCTTAAATACCGATTATAAAATGTTGTCCTCGGTGGGGGGGAGGGGTGAACCTGTTGTATGCCCTCTCCTCATCTTCCTTCTTTTATTTCACTAATGTCAGTCTTGTTGTTTTAGTTAACCTAGTGATAATATATAATGTAATTCTGTAATACTTGACTGTAGTTCTTTCTTACCGTTATGTAACCATCGTTTAAATAGAACAAATATTAATGTACATTATATACAGTAGGTTGTGATGGGGAGGGGGCCCGCTTGAACAAAGTTAAACGAGTCTGCCATCAACAAGGACCAGTAGTACACGTTTTCTCTAGTGTGTTGTCGTCCAAGGCCAGAACCGTTTTCTATGTATTGGTTCGCTCTAGGTAAAGCCTCCTGTGGTTACTTGTGATTATATTTGGGATGATGATATCGCTTATCCTAGTAGGTGATCAAGCAACCTGGGTCAGCGTATCTAAAAGTGGTAATATTTTGTCGCCTTAAATGGTACAGATGCCTCTAGTGAAGGAAGGGTTGTGAGTTATAGAATTATTTAACACCACTAGAAACAACAACAACTGTGTTACCGCCGCCCACACCCTCATGATCAGAGACTGGTATAATAGGTATCAGGGTTGGCTTGTTATTGTTAAGGTGTAAATGATAACCAGCTATTTTGACGGGTCAGGTGTAGTTAACGATGATGAGTGGTGTGTAAACCTCTTGATGGTGGTGATGAGTGGTGTGTAAACCTCTTGATGGTGGTGATGAGTGGTGTGTAAACCTCTTGATGGTGGTGATGAGTGGTGTGTAAACCTCTTGATGGTGGTGATGAGTGGTGTGTAAACCTCTTTGATGAGTGGTGTGTAAACCTCTTTGATGAGTGGTGTGTAAACCTCTTGATGAGTGATGTGTAACCTCTTGATGAGTGGTGTGTAAACCTCTTGATGAGTGGTGTGTAAACCTCTTGATGGTGGTGATGAGTGGTGTGTAAACCTCTTAAAGTATTCAGAATGAGAAAAAAAATATACCTGTTATGTAAATGCTGTACATCCATACTATCATCTTGGGGTCAGGATAGGTCACCCCTGCTCAGCTACCTTATCTCAACAAACCCCTTGGCCTCACGCCGTGCGGAATCTCTTGGCCGGCAAACACTTGGTATGCTCGGCCGTCAATCACTTGTTTTACCCCTTGGCCTCACGCCGTGCGGAATCTCTTGGCCGGCAAACACTTGGTATGCTCGGCCGTCAATCGCTTGTTTTACCCCTTGGCCTCACGCCCTGCAGTATCTCTTGGCCGGCAAACACTTGGTATGCTCGGCCGTCAATCGCTTGTTTTACCCCTTGGCCTCACGCCCTGCAGTATCTCTTGGCCGGCAAACACTTGGTATGCTCGGCCGTCAATCACTTGTTTTACCCCTTGGCTTCACGCCCTGCGGAATCTCTTGGCCGGCAAACACTTGGTATGCTCGGCCGTCAATCACTTGTTTTACCCCTTGGCCTCACGCCGTGCGGAATCTCTTGGCCGGCAAACACTTGGTATGCTCGGCCGTCAATCGCTTGTTTTACCCCTTGGCCTCACGCCCTGCAGTATCTCTTGGCCGGCAAACACTTGGTATGCCCGGCCGTCAATCACTTGTTTTACCCCTTGGCCTCACGCCCTGCAGTATCTTCTGGCCGGCAAACACTCTGGTATGCTCGGCCGTCAACTTGTTTTACCCTGGCCTCACGCCCTGCAGTATCTCTGCCGCCAAACACTTGGTATGCTCGGCCGTCAATCACTTGTTTACCCTTGGCCTCACGCCCTGCAGTATCCCTTGGCCGGCAAACACTTGGTTGGGGATGAGAGGCTCCCATCTCTTTCTCGCCACACACTTCACTTTTTCCCGTAATGAAGACTGCTGTTTGACCGTCGGGGTCTTGTACGAGTTTGGGTATTACGTTTAAAAAGCCCTTTTGTTTTCCATCACCGAGTTATTTTATTTTGTTGTCGATATTACGTGTGTGGGGGGTGGAGTGTGGTGGAGAGCAGTGGAGTGTGGTGGAGCAGTGGAGTGTGGTGGAGCAGCAGTGTGTGGTGGAGCAGTGGTGTGTGGTGGAGCAGTAGAGTGTGGTGGAGCAGTAGTGTGTGTGTGGCAGTAGTGTGTGGTGGAGCAGTGGAGTGTGGTGGAGCAGTAGTGTGTGGTGGAGCAGTAGTGTGGTGGAGCAGTGGGTGGTGGAGCAGTAGAGTGTGGTGGAGCAGTAGTGTGTTGGAGCAGTAGTGTGGTGGAGCAGTAGAGTGTGGTGGAGCAGAGTGTGGTGGAGCAGTAGAGTGTGGTGGAGCAGTAGAGTGTGGTGGAGCAGTAGAGTATGGTGGGGCAGTAGTGTGGTGAGCAGTGGGGTGTGGTGGGAGCAGGAGTGTGGTGGAGCAGAGGTGTGGTGAGCAGTAGAGTGTGGTACAGTAGAGTGTGGTGGAGCAGTAGAGTGTGGTGAGCAGTGGAGTGTGTGGAGCAGGAGTGTGGTGGAGCAGTAGAGTGTGGTGGAGCAGAGAGTATGGTGGGGCAGTAGTGTGTGGTGGAGCAGTGGAGGTGGTGGAGCAGAGAGGTGTGGTGGAGCAGTAGAGTGTGGTGGAGCAGTAGAGTGTGTGGTGGAGCAGTGGAGTGTGGTGGAGCAGTGAGTGTGGTGGGCAGTGGGAGGTGGGTGGTTGGTAGAGTGGGTGGAGCAGTGGGGTGTGGTGGGTTGGTAGAGTGTGGTGGAGCAGTGGGGGTGGTGGAGCAGTAGAGTGTGGTGGAGCAGTAGAGGTGGTGGAGCAGTGGGGTGTGGTGAGCAGTAGAGTGTGGTGAGCAGTAGAGTGTGGTGGAGCAGTAGGAGTGTGGTGGAGCAGTAGAGGTGGTGGAGCAGTGGAGTGTGGTGGAGCAGTAGAGTGTGGTGGAGCAGTAGAGTGTGTGGTGGAGCAGTAGAGTGTGGTGGAGCAGTAGTGTGTGTGGTGGAGCAGTAGTGTGTGTGGTGGTTGAGCAGAGTGTGGTGGAGCAGTAGAGTGTGGTGGAGCAGTAGAGTGTGGTGGAGCCGTGGAGTGTGGTGGGCGATCAATAATGAACATAAAGTGGGTCTTGTTATCTTCATTGTTTATCAGTTTTTATCTGGTCAAAATAATGAACTGCCGGTGTTATTGTCACCCTTTCTTTGTAGTTTATGTCATCATTTTGTTATGTTCTCATTTTTATTATAAGTGACAATTACTTTATTTTACACTTCGTTATTATTGTTACTGTTTTTGGTTGTGATGTTTCTGACTTAACTTCGTATCGATTTAGTCTTAGGTGTGTTACTGTATTAATAACAAACCAAGAACAGCCCCCACCCCCACCCCTTTAGAAAAATTAAGACTTGATTTGTTGTTAACTGTTTTTGTTCATCTCCTGCAGTGGTTTGAGGGTTGAAGGCGGAGAGGAGGCGAGTGTTGTGGGCGGGGTGAGTGTGGCGAGCAGTGAGCCCGCCCCAGGCACGCCCGCAGGCCCTCTGTGTGTGGGTGACCTGCCCTCCCCTGCCTCTCTCCAGTCTGCCGTGCTCAGACAGGGCGCCCTCCACGTTAAACTGACCATGGTCGACGGAAAGGTGTCTCTCTCTCTCTCTCTCTCTCTCTCTCTCTCTCTCTCTCTCTCCCCCTCTCTCTCTCTCATTACTTATATTTTCAATGTTATTCTTTTATTTACTACTGCTCTAACCTTCTTCACTATAGTTACTAGTAAGTAGTGTTTTGGTAACGATTTACTCACCCTACAAAGGTCAATCAAGATCAATGACCATTTAAAGTCGATCCCATCCAAGAATATCGTACAGTATATATGAATTTTCATCAAAATAAAGGACATCTCGTATATATAATTCTCATGACTAAACACACATACATACACGGGAAGAGTTGCCAAGTAGTGTGTGTGTGTGTGTGTGTGTGTGTGTGTGTGTGTGTGTGTGTGTGTGTGTGTGTGTGTGTGTGTGTGTGTGTGACAGCGAGGAGACTACACCACCACAAGCGTTTATATACAGCACAAAGCTTTCATTAAATCACAAAACAATATTCGATTTTTCTCCAATGTAGTGGTGATAGATAGATAGATATTTCTTCAGTAAAATCGTCATTCACGTTTACATCGACTCGGTTCGTATATAGACAATGCAGGTATATAATATGAACAGTCTAGGAATACAAACATTGTATCTAGACGATGCTGAAGGTGACGATGACGATGGTGAAGGTGACGATGACGATGCTGAAGGTGTGATGACGATGGTGAAGGTGGCAGTGATTCATGACAGGTACGAGTTGCTACAGGCAGAGGATCTCGTCACCCTCTGCTTGCTGCTTCTACTGTTCCTGCTGCTTGATGCTGCTACTGCTGGTGGCGATGATGGGGCGGATGTTGATGCCTCTCCCCCTCCCCTCCCATCCGTTCCTTCCCCCCTCCTCCTTGGTGTGACTCACTCACACACACGCGTCGCCACCACCACCACCTCATAACTGTTGTAAATTGAACCGTAAAGCGACGCCGGAGCCTCGTGTGTCGCTGCAGTAAGGTGGTATGGTCGGTGCCTCGGTATGTACGAGTTTCTAAGGTGTAGTAATTAGTAAGAGGTGTGGAGGGTATCAGAGCATGACAGGTGAGATAGGGGAGGAGGGGTGTGTTTATAGTCGAGCGGTACACTGCCCCCCCCCCTCTCACTCACACCCCCACCACCCCACCACCCTCTCCTTGGAGTTACTGTGTTTTTCGAAGTCAGAAGGTCATAGGTCAAGGTCACAGGCACCAGCGGGCATACAGTGGCACTTCTATCTGCTCCCTCAAATGCCTCACCTTAGGTGAGGGCATTTATACATGGACTAGTTACGTTTACTGTTGGCATATATTAGGGTCCTGTTCTAGCGCTTTGTTATAGTAGTAGTAGTAATAATAATAATAATAATAATAATAATAATAATAATAATAATAGCAGCTTTACTAGAGAATAACACTGAACCTCTCTGAAGTCATACAGAAGGTGAGGTGATATATTACTGAAGTGTTACAGAAATGATATAAGTAATTTTGTGTACATTTATTCTGTACTTGGGAACATTACTCACTCCCATCATTGAGGAATATGTAGTTTAGGTGGGGTAAGAATGGGTTAGGTTAGGTTAGGTTAGATTGTTAGATAAAGTTGATTAGGTTAGGATAAGGCTATAGGTTCGATAAGGTTGGGTTAGGTTCGATAAGGTTGGGTTAGGTTCGATAAGGTGGTTAGGTTAGATAAGGTTGGGTTAGGTTCGATAAGGTTGGGTTAGGTTCGATAAGGTTGGGTTAGGTTCGATAAAGTTGATTAGGTTCGATAAGGTTGGGTTAGGTTCGATAAGGTTGGGTTAGGTTAGATAAGGTTGTTAGGTTAGATAAAGTTATTGGGTTCGATAAGGTTGGGTTAGGTTCGATAAGGTTGTTAGGTTCGATAAGGTTGCTAGGTTCGATAAAGTTGATTAGGTTCGATAAAGTTGATTAGGTTCGATAAGGTTGTTAGGTTCGATAAAGTTGGGGGTTCGAAGGTTAGGTCCGATAAAGTTGATTAGGTTCGATAAGGTTGCTAGGTTCGATAAGGTTGGGTTAGGTTAGATAAGGTTGGGTTAGGTCAGATAAAGTTGGATTAGGTTCGATAAGGTGTTAGGTTCGATAAGGTTGCTAGGTTCGATAAGGTTGTTAGGTCTGATAAAGTTGGATTAGGTTCGATAAGGTTGGGTTAGGTTCGATAAGGTTGGGTTAGGTTCGATAAAGATTGGATTAGGTTAACTTAAATTATATTATGTTGTGTTAGATAAGATAACGTTGGATTGGGATAGGTTAAGTTATGTTGGTTGGTTAGGCCCCGTTAGGTTAGGCCCCATTAGTAACGAGACCGGTGACCGCGTGCCGGAAGAGGTCACCTGAACTGGTGTGAGGTGTACACTGGGGAGTCACTGAACCGAGACGCAGGTTGACCAGACTCCAGTGATGTGGGTGTGACGTGAACTGACTACACACACACACACACACACACACATACACACATACCCACACACACACACACACATACAGTTTGTTTACGACTCACAACAAAACGTCTTTACATCACACAAACTCCCTAAACTGCCTTGATAACTGAGAGATTATTACTGTCGTCTTCAGTGTGTTGTCAGTGCAGTCTCCCCAGATCACACCCTAGATGGAAGTTAGTACTCAGTTGATTCTATTCACTTATCAAACTCGCCATGTGTAAGACTATTGAATATAATAGCAATAGTAAATTAGAGTCATGGGATATAGCAGTACGATACTTCCTTCCTTGCTGCCACGATACACTGCCGGGTACGATACTTCTTGGGGGTTGTACTATGAAATATAACGTTATGGAAATACAAACTGGAAACATAATTATATTGTGTTGAGGGAGGCTGACGGAAGTGGTTTAGACGCTACAAGTTTGACGTCCACACCGTTTAGTGAAAGATGATATGGTTGAGGTAACATCAGGTGACTCACACACACACGAGGAGCCTACATGACAGAGGGTTCAGCTTCACATGGATACCGGAAATACAACGATTATGATATTTGACAATTATGTATCACAGTGTTTGCCTGTTTATTTATTGAATTTTAACATTACACTCAGTAAAGGTTAACGAAAGGTATTTTGTGATACGTATATTAAAACTACATATAGGTGTGTGTGTGTGTGTGTAGTTGTACGGCATTATATACGTTTGGAGTTTGGTCAGGTGTATAGCAGGTGTGGTCAGGTGTATAGCAGGTGTGGTCAGGGTAAAGTAAACTTCATTAGAGAGAGAGAAAAAAAAAAAAGAGAGTTACCGTTCTCTTTATTTAGTAAGAAGGTGAAGAGAGGTTAATTGTCCTGTAATGCGTCACTTGTGCTGTCGTCACCTGTGTACTGTACCATAACAGTACCACTTTCACCCCAGGGGTCTCCAGTCACTCGCCCGAAGTGGGATTCAGTGATATGGTGTTGGTATTGTAATTATTTAACAAAACCAAATTGTTTCTCTCTGATCTGACTGGTAATTTTTTCATATGAGGGATCTGTGTTTTAGACATGACCTCAACGTATCTAATGATTTCTTTCTTCCTTTCTTTAACTTCTGGTGTTTTTTGTTTTACTAGAACTATATTAGTAAAATACTGTCACGTTTAATAGGTAAAACATATATATATATTGGTGACCCTGTGACATAGGGTCAACTTTCTGACATTTAACACAGCAACATTATGTTTTACCATAGTCCTACCCCCATGTCTTCTCTTCCCGTTCTCTACAGGGGTAACTATGGAAGATTGCATTCGGTTTAATCACATGTTATAAGTGGTAAAATATCCATCTATCATGTTAGATCTCTTCAGTGATAGTTGATTTACATGTTACTGAGGTATCGTGTGGTGTTGTACTTGCAGAGGCTGGTGACCGGTCGTGGAAGGCGGTGTGGGCGGTGGTGGTGGGTCACTCAATTATATTTTACAAGGATCGACAGCACGCCGGGCAGGTAAAGTAACAGATATTCTTACTTATGTTACTTATGTGTATCTGTATGTTACTTATGTGTATCTTTGTTATAGGTGTATTCTTCATTTTCTTACTTATATATACAATATATATCCCTACTTATGTGTATTCTTATGTTACTTATGTGTATTTTTGCTTATATTAAGTGTGTGTGTGTGTGTGTACAGGTCTTCATCGGCTCGCAGTAAGAGGTAACAAGACTACATATACTCAGGGCTGTGTACTTCACTGATGTATCTGAAGGAAGAGCTGTTGTATTCAGTAAATAATAATAATGTACACGACATCTTGATACGCCCGATGGTCGTCAGTCGTCTCGGAGGTCCCCAACCTAACTTTAAAGACAGCTTGTTAGTATCGCTGTTGTGTGCTGTTGAGGCCTCGTTTTGACACATACTTCCTACAGTGTACACATGTTAGTTCTGTGAGAGGTGGTGTGAGTGTGAGAGAGAGACGTTATCACTGGTAAAGAGTGGCGGTATAGTTGCTGGCTGCCCTCGTCCTCACTCTCTCTGGAACATAAGGGAAGTATTGACGTGTCTCGTTTGGGTTGGGTTGGGTTGTCAGCGTCCGGTCAGCCACAGTGGTTCTCAGAAGGACGGTCAAAATAAACCTTGGGAGTCATAGTAGTGACGTAGATAGTGGCCTCCTGTCTAGCTGGAAGTACTGTAGGGGCCGTGAGACCTGACGGCGACAGTGATGGTGTTACCAGTTTGTTTAGGACTTCAACTCTCTCTCTCTCTCTCTCTCCTCACGTGTGTGTGTGTGTGTACCGCTAACACGATTATTATCCTTACTGAATGTATTTGGGTCAGCCATAGTACACACAGCCAGCCTGGACGACACTTGTAGTCCTTTAGCTGTTGTAATATGCAAATTAGGAGGAGGTTTTATTGCGATTATGAAATGTAAATGAGATGCATATTTTGGGTTATATGTAAATTAGGTGGATATTACTAGAATACGTTTGGTTTTAATATCCATATAAGATGGATATCATGATAATGCACACACGTTTAGTTTGTTCTCTCTCCATTTGCATATAATGAATGAAACAAGGATAAAAAGTATGCAGACGGTGAATCATAAGTGAAATATTACACTACACTACCGGAAATTACAGCAACTTGACCTCCTGTAGCACCCTGAGGAGGAGAAAGAGGGAGGGGGGAGAGACTTTCAGATATCCTCAAATTAATTACTTTCCCTTAAGTGGTAATTAAGAGAAGTCTGGGTCAAGATTATAAAAGATCATCGCAGTAAATGAATCTTTTAAATGACTAGTATAATAACCTACAGTATATAAGATTCCTAGAGTCTCGGTACAATACAGACGCCATTTTGACTATACCTGCTCTTGTGTAATAATAATAATAATAATAAACGGTTTATTAATAGAGTTGCAGCCGGTGGCTGAAATATGAATTTCATTTGATTTAGACATAATGATATAATATGCATTGAATACATTTACAGGGCCTTACAGTACATAAATCCAGGAGTTGTTATTATTTTCAACAATAGATGGGATGGTGCTGTTCTTATATCTATCGGTGCGGGCTCTTATGGGCTGAATTTTTGTTGTAGTGGCGGGCTGCCTTGGTGGGACTGCAGGTGGCATGAGGGTGGTGCAGCCAAACCTTTCCAGTGCTTGGTGGTGGAGGTCACTGGGGATGGCATTTCCGGTGGAAGAAGCGTTGGTGTGGCGGAGTAGTCTCGCCGAGCATGATTCTGCAGGCCCTTTTCTGTACCTTCTCTAGCTGACGTTGTTGGGTGGAGTGAGAGAAGACGACCAGGCTGGTGACGCATACGTTAGTTTGGGAGAATAAAGGCGTTGTAGATGGTCCTCCAGCTCTGGCGTGGGTGTCCCAAGTGACCTAAAGTCTTCGTAGCATGTAGAGAGACAGTGCAGGCTGCCTTGACAGTGTTATTTACATGGGCTTTCAGTCAAGTTTGTTATCTATAGTTACACCCAGAATTTGGCAGACTGCACCAGCTGGAGGATGTGTAATAATAATAATTAACGGTTTATTGAAAGAGCTTAGCAGCCAGAAGGCTGAAAATATACAATTCATATTTGGGAATGGGTTTCGAATTACAAATAATATACAAGTAACATAAGTGATACAAATAAGATATATAATAATAGATGGGAAAAAGCTCAAACTACAGTGCATTTCAACATAGTGACAGTGCAAAGTAGTATTTACTGGGAGTGAATACACTGGTTTATTACAAGTTATTGATAATTTTACAATGGTTGGGACTGGGCTGTTCTTATAGCGATCAGTTCATAAACGTATGGGCTGGATGCAGTTGTGGTGTCGAACAACAACAATTTTCGGGCTCTAAAAGGGATCTCAGGTGGTAGTAGGGCCGGTGTCGAGGATGGTGTAGAGGTTCTTACCAAATTGCAGATGAGGTCGTGGTGATGGAGTGAGAGTCGAAGGGTCTGTGTGTTGGCTTCTTGATTTGTGGAGTAGGAAGGAGAGAATAATCCTGCATGCCCTCTCTTTGCACTTTTTCTAGGTGTTTACGTTGTGTGGCATTTAGGAGGAAGACCAGGTGGGGAGGCATAGGTGAGCTTGGGAAGTATATGTTGTGTAAACACTGAGGAGCTCGGTGCAGGAACTCCGAGGACATGTCAGCAGAGGTTGAGACTGAAACTGGAGGATTTGACAACTTCACTGACGTGTGGTTTCCAATTTAGTTTGTTGTCTATGGTGACGCCGAGGCTTCGTGGAATCTACAACCTGGAGTGTGTTCGGACCTAAAGCAATGGAAGGAGGTGGGACAATGTCGGAGGAGGATGTTGATGTGCATAACCATGGTGCTGATGGTTGATGGTGACATGGTTGTTGGTGGCCCAGTTTTGGAGACTGTTCAATATATCCTGAAGGGCGGTATAGTCAGGAGCAGTCGTCGACATATTTCCAGCGAGCAGGGGTTTCTCTAGGGTATCATTGATGAGCATAAGGAAGCAGAGTGGTCCTATCTTGGTGCTTGGGGACGCCACAGGTGGTGATGACTGAAAGGTGGAGACAGCCCCTCGGAAGCGTACAGCTTGGCGTCGGTCACTGAGGAAGTCTGTAAGCCATGGTATAAGACTTCTCCGAAGCCCGAGGTCAATAGCTTGTTGATGATTATATTGTGGTCGACGAGGTCGAATGCTTTAGTTGAAATTAATGAAGGCGACAGCTACAGACGTTTTCGTTTCTCGAGATGGCGGTATATGTAATCGAAAGCTGACAAGACAGTGAGTGATTTTTCATGTTGCCAAATTGCTGAGGGTCTACGACTCACTCAATATCAACATCGCAATCGAACACAAAACTTTCACAGATTAGGCTGGGTATTGGGGTGATTGCAATAGGTGTGTGTGTGTGACGACCTGTTATTGTTTACGGGTTGAGGCTGGGAGGAGGTGTGGTCATTGGGAGGCGGGGTGGAGGTGATCGTGGGAGGCTTGGGGTGGAGGGTGGTGTGGGAGGCTTGAGGCTGGTCGTGGGAGGCTGGGGTGGTCGTGGGAGGCTTTGTTATTAAGAGTCACAGTGTCTCTTCGTTGATGTCACGACCACACATACTCTGCTCTAGCTTAGGTTGATGTTTATTATATGTTAGAGTGTGTGTGTGTGTGTGTTACTAATGTGTGTGTGTGTATGAATATGTAACATATTTGTGTGTGCGTTTGTTATGATTGTGTGTATGATTGTGTAATTTGTACGTGTGTGTAGTAGTGTGATGTGTGGCAGGGACGCTGTATGTTGTCGTGTGTGTGTGTGTGTGTGTGTGTGTGTGTGTGTGTGTGTGTGTGTGTGTGTGGTGCAGAGGATGGCAGGCGATGTTTATGCATGGTAGAGAATCTAACAAAACCTTCATTCCTGTCTCCAAATACCTCATCTGCCTCAGACTCTCCCAAATTATTGTTATCAAGTGTACAGAGGAGAGTTACAGTTAACGGTGTCGCCAGTGGAGGAATTTTATATACTGGGCTTGTAAATAGATGAAGGGGACACCGCGTCCTCACCCCCCTCCCCCTTTCCTCCCCCCCCTCCCCCTCTCTTCCCCTTTCCTCCTTCCCCCTCCCCATGCTTAAAGTCCATCCATAACGTCGCACGTCAACAGATTTCAGAGCTTATTGTACCTCAGCTCGCTAGGTGTGTGTGAGAACCGGGGGTTTTGACAAGACTCGCTGTATCGTCGTAATGAATCACCCTTATATTACTGCGGTTATTGGGTTATGGTGAAGGTGGTGGTGTGTATGGTGCAAGAGAGGGTTGATGGGGTTATGGTTGAGGGAGATGAGTGTAGTGGTTGTGGTGGGGGAACACAGCAGGAGCAGTCGGCCCTACACGATGGTACTGTGACACAGGAAGCGCGGCCTGATAGTTTCATGCTGTGAGCCTCCTACCTAAACTACACGTCTGCTGTTACCCTCCCTCCCTCCCTCCCTCCCTCCTTCCTTCCTTCCTTCTTCTTCCTTCCTTCCTTCCTTCCTTCCTTCCTTCCTTCCTTCCTTCCTTCCTTCCTTCTTCCTCTACACCCTCCCTCCCTCCCTCTACACCCCTTTCCTCCCTCCTCTACCACCCCTTCCCCTTCCCCTACCACACCCTCCCTCTACCCTCCCTCTACCACACCCCTCCCTCTACCACACCCCTCCCTCTACCACAACCTCCTCTACCACCTCTCCCTCCCTCCTCCACCACACCCCTCCCTCTACCACGCTCCTCCTCCCTCTCCCACTCCTTCCTCCCTCCCTCTCCCACCCATCTACCACACCCCTCCGTCTACCACACCCCTCCCTCCTCTACTACCTCTCTCCTTCCCTCTACCACCCCTCCCCTCCTGCCCTCTACCACCCCTCCTCCTTCCCTCTACCACACCCCTCCTCCTCTACCACACCCTCCCTCCCTCTACCACACCCCTCCTCCCTCTACCACCCTCCCTCCTCCCTCACCACCTCCTCCTCCTCCTCTACCACACCCCCTCCTCCTCCCTCTACCACACCCCTCCCCCTCCCTCCTCCTCTACCCCTCCCTCCCTCTACCACACCCCTCCCTCCCTACCACACCCCTCCTCCCTCTACCACACCCTCCTCCCTCTACCACACCCTACCCTCCCTCCACCACCTGTTTCCCGCCCTCCTCCTTCCCTCCGCCACACGCTCGCTATCTTCCTTCCGTCCTCCACCTGCACACCTTCCGTCCTCCACCTGCTCACCTTCCGCTCTCCCTGATCAATGTCTGTGTTGACGTTAACGTAGTAATGTGGTGACGATCAGTGGTTCAGTCACCCGATCCTACCGCCACCACCTCTCCCTCACTGTCTCACCACCACCACTACATCTCTGTCTCCGCCTCTCCCTCACTTCCTCACCCACCACTACCTCTCCTCTCATCTCACCACCACTACCTCTCCCATTCCCTCAATCACCACCATCCCTCTCCCTCCCTCACTCACCACCACCACTACCTCTCCCTCCTCCCTCAGGTCATACACACACACACAAACATCTTCAGTCGCTACTAATTCTTATCTTTTATAATGAAACATAACACACAGACATTTGACCACGTCCTCCGGTTGTGTTGACTACGACCCAAGAATCGTAGCGACAAGAACAGGCTTTGAACATTGAAATCAGATGTACCGTAACAGGCAATCAATCAGTACTTAAAATCCATTACTATTTGGCCAGATTTGCTAACAAGTTCGACGCACATCCACACATCAGAACTCCCGCCATCTTTGTTCTCCGGATATGTAAACAAAGAGAACACCTAAAACGTAATAATGATAATAAATGAATAATAATAGTTGTAATAATAATAATAATAATAATAAAAGAATATATTAAGCCATGACACCATCTGTTTCCTGGGTGATTATACTTATACTGTACATCCTGTTAGGAGAAAACAAGAGGCCTCTGACTAATTTTAATGAATTGAACGATGATGTGGGTGGCAGTTGTGCGGCTATCTCTCTCTGTGTTTGTGTATATGATTCTCTAGTTAATTATATATTTATTTTGTTTAATGGTTAAACGAGAACTGAAGACTTTATGTATCGTGTTTGATTTATACCGTATGTCAAAACTAATTAACTCTCTCTCTCTCTCTCTCTCTCTCTCTCTCTCTCTCTCTCTCTCTCTCTCTCTAATATAACAATATTTTAAATGTTTCCAGAACTACATTATATTTCGCCATTCGTTTAGTCGCCATGTGACCCACTTAACGGTTCCGATTTTGTCAGGTTCACTTTGTTCATTTCCTTCCTCTACCTAATGCCGCCGAGAAAATGTTACGTGCAAGTTGCAGTCGAGTCTCGGTGTAGTATTGGCGCCATTTTGACCACCATTATTGTTTCCTAGTTAAGAGTGAGACAGTTGCTTCCGTTCTCACCCCACTAGTTAAGGAAGACAATAGTTAACTCGTGAATTTTAGGGAATTTGGGTTGGAGTCGTGACGCTTGGTGGTGCGTCAGTCATATATGCTTCTAACATTACCAGTGTGAGGGAGAAAGTCTGGTTATGCCTTCCTGTCTACTCTAAAAGTGTCACTTATTCCCCAGAATGTCGGCTATAAGTTAATGGTCTCTGTAATAAGTTTATTCCTTAACCTAGCGTGTGTAGGTGTTGGAGGGGGCACCTGTGTTAGTGTAGCAGATCAATAGTGATGGTGGAGCTTTACTGGCGCCATCACTACTACATACTTCAGTACTCTTATCGACCGTGCCAACTGAGTCTTACAGGAGTGGTGGCAGGTTGTGACTAGTGGTGTTCATGGGTGTACACAAACATCTAGTCCTAACAAATACGTTCCTCTGTTTGTATTGATGGATCACCTGTGTTTAGTCACCTCGTTTATTTCACCTGATGATTAACCTTTCACTACTGGGACGCCACTATTTGGTTAACGCCAGGTGATATTATCCAGCAGAGGACCCCGTAGAGAGGTTAATAGACCATCTCTCTTAACCATCCTAACTCTACTTGGAAGAATTGGGTTAGGTTAACGTTCGGGTGGTTAAGGTGAAATAAGTTAGAGTGGGTATCTTCAGGTGATCCATATAGTTAATTCAGCGTCGCCCTGGACTTAGTGGTGAGTCAACATGAATGACTGACAGTGGCTGTTCGTCAAGTACCTCACGAATCCCACCTCAAAATGCGCACCCACACAACTCTCAAACGACAACTTTATACCTGTAGAAGATGTTGGTGTTTACTGTACCTGGTGACGGAGTGAGGAATACCAATGTAAACTGCTAAATACTCACTGTTCCCATCAGACGTCCACACATAGGAACAACAAGGGTAAGTTAGGTTTCTTGGGTTAGTTTAAGTCAGATTAGGTTAGGTTATATTTGGTTAATAGATAAGGCAACGTTAGGTTAGGTTAGAACGATAATACTCTCCTTTGTAGAAGCTGGGGGAAGATGTAGAGATGGAGGGAAGATATAGGGGTGGAGGGAGTGTGTAAGTGGAGGAAGATGTAGAACATAAGAACATAAGATAAAAAGGAGTCTGCAATAGGCCGGTTGGCCTGTGCAGTGTGCATGGCAGTTCCTGTCGAGTTGCTACCACTCTCTATCATCCATGAATCTATCTAGCCTCCTTTTGAAACTTTCCAGGTTCCACACTTACTACAAAGTTGCTAAGCTTGTTCCTCGTCCACCACCTATTTGTGAACCAGTTTCTTCCTATCCCTCCTAAACCTAAACTTATCAACTTGAATCCGTTGCTCCAGCCCTATCCTGCTCGGATATTATAAGAACTTTATCAATATCTATTGATTTTCACACTTAAATAACTTCTATCATATCTCGCACTCTTCGTCTTTCTAGGGAATGCAAGTTAAGTTTCTTTAACCTATCCTGATATGGAAGGTCTCTAAGAGGTGGAGAGGGAGGATGCAGAAGTGGAGAGTGTTTAGAAGTGGAGGGTGGTGTAGAGGTGGGAGCAGGGAGGGAGGCAGGTGTGTTCTCAGGTACAGTAGTGGTGTTCAGCAAGGCAGGAAGTAGTGACTCACGTCTCTTCAGCACCACTTACGGGTCTCCTCCAGCGTGAGAGGCAGGAGGAAGGGGGTTGCATGGGGGAGGTGGGTGGGGGTTCATGAAAGAGAGGGAGGTGGGGGTCTTGAGAGGAGGGGAGAGGTGGAGATGCATGAGGAGGGGTGGGGTTGGCTAGGTAACAGTAGCGTAACGTCACACCTCACCTTCTGGGAACATCCTCACCCTGTAGCCAGCATGTCTGCCAGGTGAGGAGGGAGGCACTGTGGGCCTTGCTTGGTGTGCCACCACCCTGACTGTGGTGAGTGAGTGCTGTAGTAGCTGTGTGGGTGTCCAGCTTGGGTGTAGCGGGCGTTGTAGAAGCACATAGTCACTCAAGGACTGACTGTGGTTGTTGTCTTTATTGTTGTTGTTGTTGTATTGTGTTTGTCATATTGCTTCCTCTGGTTACTTGGATTGTTGTCAAAATTCCATGTAAATATCAATAATTTAACTGGAGTAAATAATTTATCGTTTAAAGATAACATTCAGTAAGGTATCAGGTTACAGAGAGGTCTAGGGAGCTTTGTTTGGGTGTGTTAGTGGGGTAGGCGGTGGTGGGGAGAGGTGATGGAGGTAACAGGAAGCAGGCGACCGTCCTGCTGAAGGCATGTATCATTTCAAGGCTAGCGGGTGAGTCAAGCCTACCTGTAAATCCCGCCCGCCAGATGATGCGGCGTGTGCGCTCTGACTCGGTCTGCTTACCATCTCTCGCCACATAATGTTTCTCCAGTATAATTCGCTCCCGTTTATTCTTTTCATGTCCCTGGATTATTATTACAATTTGCTTTTAAAGAACCAATAAAGATAAAAATAAAGACAACGCATCTATGATGATAGTAAAATAATGGTGTAAAATGCGAGGTAGCAATCGGTGTGTGAGTGAGGGCGAGAGACTGGCAGGGTGGGTGGCGCTGGTTGAGCCAAACACTACTCCGCTGCCGCTGTTGTGACTGCTCCTCCCCAGTGTTTACCTACGTTACACCTTCTCCGCTCCCGGGATAATCTGTTGCATACCAGTGTGCACAGTGCTGGTGTAGAGGATCGGAGGATCTATCAGTGATATTGAAGGTAATTTACATGGTGGTCGTGTCGGTGACCGCTAGTGCAACGGCAATCAAGGTGCGTTGTGTGTCGGCTGTAAACGAATACTAAAACAGTGACCCCGTCGTGTGCGGCCGTCCAGTAACGACGTGTGGAGTGGAACGTAGTGGAGGACGACATATTTCAGGTGTAGTGCTTGATGCTGGTCATTTACATTATTGATTCACCAAGAGATGAACTAGCAACTGGTAAGAGATTCAGTCGATGACGTTATGCGCTAGTTCAGACGGCGCAGTGTACACAAGAGTGACCTCTAGCGCCTGGAGAAACGTTGATGGTGGTGCAGGTGGGTGGGTGGGTGGTGTATGTTGGCCACCACACAGTATAATGGCTGTCAAGAATGGCTCGCCGACATCCGCTGTCCTCCTCCCTCCCCCACAGTTGTGTTTTGATAACTCCTGGGCTTAGTGGGCCAGTTGTGTGTACGTGTCTGGTCCAGAGGTGGGACTATACAAGTGGCGGGGATGGGCCAGTGGTGGGACTAAACAGAAGTGGTGGGGCTGGGCTAGTTGTGGGGCTGGGCGAGTGGTGGGTTTGGGACAGTGGTGAGATTAGACAAGTAATGGAAGGACCAGAGGGATGAGCCCAGTAAAGGGACTGAGCAAACGGTAGGTCTGGACCAATAGTGGGACTATAGAGCAGTGATGGACCAGGGATAGGGCTGGACCAGTAGTGGGACTGTATATAATGATAGGTCTGAGTAAAGGACTAGACAAGTGGACCAATTAGTAGCGCGGCTGGACCAACGATGAGAATGGACCAGCAGTAGAAGTGAACCATTTACTAATAGCTTATCACTTAACACAGGAGATAAAAAAAGTGAATTATCTGTTTCAGAAAGTGACAAATAACTAACGCAGTGATAACTAATACTTAACAGAGAAAAAGAAAGAGACTACATCTGTGTCGGTGAAGATACATAGTGTGTTGTTATTAGTGAGTGAGGTTTATTATACTATGTGGGAGGAGGAGGTTGGTGTGGAGGCAGGTGCTTTGCTGGCCACGTCTACATCACCGCCATGACTCACTAGCACGCTAACACACAGGTCAGTATTACGTCCCTCGTGTTCTACTACTATAAACTCTTGACTTTATTTACAGGTGATAATAATAATAGCTACCAAGAGATTAACAATAGACTGTCAGCCGATAAATGAAACTTGGAATTGTTGTAAAACGGACCTGGAAAGGGTAATCATAAGCATTGTGTAATATGATGTTTCAACAATTGAGGTGTTAAATACGTGTTTCAACAATTGAGGTGTTAAATACGTAGACTTATTAATTTATTTACGTTATACTGTATATAAACAATTGAGACAAGTAAATATAGCATCTTTATTAGCCACTAAGTTGTATTTAAATAAGTAAGTCGAAATATTAGCATAGAAACACGTGATATGAAGGTCACTTACCATCTCTGAAACTGGTATGAAATAATTTATGAAATAACACATGAACGAAACTTAAGGTAGCCAGTTAAGCTACTTTATAATGAAGTTTGGTTAGTTTGTTCGTCGCGTCATTTTTCATAAACAGTTTCATGTCGTTGTCTCAGCCGCCATTAGTAAACAAACTCCACGTTGACGCTTCTCTTATCTTTAAAATGAAGCTCAAAATAAGTCCAAATTCGTTTATTTAATTTACCCAAGTTGTTTCTGCAATAAGTATTAGTATTTAGTAGTTTTAACAAGTATGGGGAGAAATAATAAATAAAACGTGACATACGAGGTTTTTATTAAATTGCTGCAGCCATGATAAGGTCTTGGACGCCTCTTAGCTCTGCCACACTGATACGAATCCAACGCTTTGAAAGACCAGAGGAAGTTGTGTATAATCAACAAGTATCACCTTTGCCATGATAAAATAAGGTTAAAAGTAATGTACCAGTATTTTTATAACTTTTTAGTGTTCGGTCACACTACACATGTAAGTCATTTTGTATTACACATTATAGTCACCTACCAAACACCAGACATCACAAACTGACACACCCAAACCCTGCGTTAACAACCCCAATATTGATTTAACGTGTGAATTATAAGCAGTACGTTTTCCTGTTAGTTTAATTATTGTACAGTTGTGTAGGTGGTTGTGTGAATGACCAGTGATGGATTTACATAATTACATGCCTTGGTTTATTTGTAGTTGTACACACACGTTCTAGTAGCTATAGTCTGGACACTGGACAAAACTCTCCGGACAAACTAAACTAATCTTTATTAGCAATACGTAATA
>NW_024717822.1:0-16760 GCF_018991925.1 Homarus americanus
TCGACCTGGGGACTTTGTTATAATCGATCAGGGGACTTTGTTACTCTCGATCTAGGGACTTTGTTATACTGGGCCAGGGGACTTTGTAATAGTCGATCAGGGGATATGTTATACTCGATCATGGGACTTTGTTATACTCGACCAGGGGACTTTGTTATACTCGATTAGGAGACTTTGTTATACTCGATCAGGGGACTTTGTTATACTCGATTAGGGGCCTATTTTGGACTCGATGAGGGGCCTTTGTAATACTCGATCAGGAGACTTTGTTATACTCGATCAGAGGACTTCCTTATACTCGAGCAGGGGGCTTTGTTATATTCGATCAGGGGACTTTGTTATACTCGATCAGGAGGCTTTGTTATACTTGATCATGGGACTTTGCTATACTCGACCAGGGGACTTTGTTATACACGATGAGGGGACTTTGTTATACTCGACCAGGGGACTTTTTTATACTTGACCAATGGACTTTCTTATACTCGATGAGGGCCCTTTGTTATACTCGATCAGGAAACTTTGTTATACTCATCCAGGGTTTTTTGTTATACTCGATCAGGGGACTTTGTTATACTCGATAAGGGGACTTTGTCTTACTCGATCAGGGGTCTTTGGTATGCTCGATTTAGGGACTTTGTTATTGTGGGCAAGAGGACTTTTTTATACTCGATCAGGGGACTTTGTTACACTGGTCCAGAGAATCATTTTTATATTCGATTAGGGGACTTTGTTATATTCGATTAGGGGACTTTTGTTACACTCGATCAGGGGACTTTGTTATACTCGACCAGGGGCCTTTATTATACTCGATTAGGGGACTTTGTTATACTCGATATGGGGACTTTGTTATACTCGATAAGGGGAATTTGTTATACTCGAAAAGGGGACTTTGTTAGATTCGAACAAGGGACTTTGTTATACTCGACCAGGGGACTTTGTTATACTCGATTAGGCGGCTTTGTTATACTCGTTCAGGGGACTTTCTTATACTCGATGAGGGGCCTTTGTTATACTCGATCAGGGGCCTTTGTTTTACTAGATCAGAGGACTTTGTTATACTCGATTAGAGGCCTTTTTTGGACTCGATTAGGGGACTTTGTTATACTCGAGCAGGGGGCTTTGTTATACTCGATTAGGGGACTTCGTTATACTCGATCAGGAGTCTTTGTTGTACTCGGTCAGGGGACTTTACTCTACTCGACCAGGGGACATTGTTATACTCGACCAGGGGCTTTGTTATACTCGATTAGGGGACTTTGTTATAATCGATCAGGGGACTTTGTTATATTCGATGAGGGACTTTGCTATACTTGACTAGGGGACTTTGTTATACTCGAACAGGGGGCTTTGTTATACTCGACCAGAGAACTTTTTTATACTTGACCAATGAACTTTGTTATACTCGATGAGGGGCCTTTGTTATACTCGATTAGGGGACTTTGTTTTACTCGATCAGGAGGCTTTGTTATACTCGATGAGGGGACTTTGTTATACTCGATAAGGGGACTTTGTTATACTCGATAAGGGCAATATGTTATACTCGATAAGGGGATCTAATGTTAGACTCGAACAGGGGACTTTGTTATACTCGACCAGGGGACATTGTTATACTCGATCAGGGGATATGTTATACATGATCAGGGGACTTTATTATACTCGATAAGGGGACTTTGTTATACTTGATCAGAGGACTTTGTTATACTCGACCAGACGCCTTTGTTATACTCGATCAGGGGACTTTGTTATACTCGATAAGGGGACTTTGCTATACTCGATAAGCGGAATATGTTATTCTCGATAAGGGGATTTAATGTTAGACTCGAACTGGGGACTTTGTATACTCGACCAGGGGACTTTGTTATGTTCGATCAGGGGATATGTTATACTCGATCAGAGAACTTTGTTATACTCGATCAGGGGACTTTGTTATACTTGATTAGAGGACTTTGATATACTCGATCAGGGGACTTTGTTGTACTTGATCAGAGGACTTTGTTATACTCGACCAGGGGCCTTTGTTATGCTCGATTAGAAAACTTTGTTATACTCGACCAGGGGACTTTGTTATACTCCACCAGGGACTTGTTATACTCGATCAGGGGATATGTTATACTCGATCAGGGGACTTTGTTATACTCGGTTCAGGGGACTTTGTTATACTCGATCTGGGGACTGAGTTATACTCGATCAGGAAACTTTGTTATACTCATCCAGGGGGTTTTGTTATACTCGATCATGGGACTTTGTTATACTCGATAAGGGGACTTTGTCTTACTCGATCAGGGCCCTTTGCTATACTCGACCAGGGGACTTTGTTATAATTGATCCAGGGGTCTTTGTTATGCTCGATCTAGGGACTTTGTTATTCTGGGCAAGGGGACTTTTTTATACTCGATCAGGGGACTTTGTTACACTGGTCCAGAGGAAATTTTTATACTCGATTAGGGGACTTTGTAATACTCGATTAGGGGACTTTTGTTACACTCGATCAGGGGACTTTGTTATACTCGACCAGGGGCCTTTATTATACTCGATTAGGGGACTTTGTTATACTCGATATGGGGACTTTGTTATACTCGAAAAGGGGAATTTGTTATACTCGATAAGGGGACTTTGTTAGACTCGAACAGGGGACTTTGTTATACTCGAGCAGGGGACTTTGTTATACTCGATTAGGCGGCTTTGTTATACTCGATCAGGGGACTTTCTTATACTCGATGAGGGGCCTTTGTTATACTCGATCAGGGGCCTTTGTTATTCTAGATAAGGGGGCTTTGTTATACTCGATTAGAGGCCTTTTTTGGACTCGATTAGGGGACTTTGTTATACTCGAGCAGGGGGCTTTGTTATACTCGATCAGGGGACTTCGTTATACTCGATCAGGAGGCTTTGTTGTACTCGGTCAGGGGACTTTACTATACTCGACCAGGGGACATTGTTATACTCGACCAGGGGGCTTTGTTATACTCGATTAGGGGACTTTGTTATAATCGATCAAGAGGCTTTGTTTTATTCGATCAGGGGACTTTGCTCTACTCGATCAGGGGACTTTGTTATACTCGAACAGGGGGCTTTGTTATACTCGACCAGAAAACTTTTTTATAGTTGACCAATGAACTTTGTTATACTCGATGAGGGGCCTTTGTTATACTCGATTAGGGGACTTTGTTATACTCGATCAGGAGGCTTTGTTATACTCGATCAGGGGACTTTGTTATACTCGATCAGGGGACTTTGTTATACTCGTCTAGGGTGCTTTTTTATACTCGATCAGGGGACTTTATCATACTCGATCAGAGGACTTTGTCCTCCATGATCAGGGCCCTTTGCTATACTCGAACAGAGGACTTTGTTATAATCGATCAGGGGACTTTGTTATGCTCGATATGGGGACTTTGTTATACCGGGCCAGGGGACTTTTTTGTACTCGATTAGGGGACTTTGTTATACACGATCACTGGACTTCTGTTATACTCGATCAGGGGACTTTTTTATACTCGACTAGAGGCCTTTGTTATACACGATCAGGGGACTTTGTTATACTCGACCAGGGGACTTTATTATACTCGATCAGGGGATATGTTATACTTGATCAGGGGACTTCATTATACTCGATCAGGGGACTTTGTTATACTTGATTAGGGGACTTTGTTATACTCGATCAGGGGACTTTGTTATACTTGATTAGAGGACTTTGTTATACTCGACCAGACGCCTTTGTTATACTCGATCAGGGGACTTTGTTATACTCGATAAGGGGACTTTGCTATACTCGATAAGAGGGAATATGTTATTCTCGATAAGGGGATTTAATGATAGACTCGAACTGGGGACTTTGTTATACTCGACCAAGGACTTTGTTATATTCGATCAGGGGATATGTTATACTCGATCAGAGAACTTTGTTATACTCGATCAGGGGACTTTGTTATACTTGATTAGGGGACTTTGTTATACTCGACCAGGGGACTTTGTTGTACTTGATCAGAGGACTTTGTTATACTCGACCAGGGGCCTTTGTTATGCTCGATTAGAAAACTTTGTTATACTCGACCAGGGAACTTTGTTATACTCCACCAGGGACTTATTATACTCGATCAGGGGATATGTTATACTCGATCAGGGGACTTTGTTATACTCGGTTCAGGGGACTTTGTTATACTCGCTCTGGGGACTTTGTTATACTCGATCAGGAAACTTTGTTATACTCATCTAGGGGGTTTTGTTATACTCGATCAGGGGACTTTGTTATACTCGATAAGGGGACTTTGTCTTACTCGATCAGGGCCCTTTGCTATACTCGACCAGGGGACTTTGTTATAATCGATCAGGGGTCTTTGGTATGCTCGATCTAGGGACTTTGTTATTCTAGGCAAGGGGACTTTTTTATACTCGATCAGGGGACTTTGTTACACTGGTACAGAGGACATTTTTATACTCGATTAGGGGACGTTGTTATACTCGATTAGGGGACTTTTGTTACACTCGATCAGGGGACTTTGTTATACTCGACCAGGGGCCTTTATTATACTCGATTAGGGGACTTTGTTATACTCGATATGAGGACTTTGTTATACTCGATAAGGGGAATTTGTTATACCCGATAAGGGGACTTTGTTAGACTCGAACAGGGGACTTTGTTATACTCGACCAGGGGACTTTGTTATACTCGATTAGGCGGCTTTGTTATACTCGATCAGGGGACTTTCTTATACTCGATGAGGGGCCTTTGTTATACTCGTTCAGGGGCCTTTGTTATACTAGATCAGGGGACTTTGTTATACTCGATTAGAGGCCTTTTTTGGACTCGATTAGGAGACTTTGTTATAATCGAGCAGGGGGCTTTGTTGTACTCGGTGAGGGGACTTTACTATACTCGACCAGGGGACATTGTTATACTCGACCAGGGGGCTTTGTTATACTCGATTAGGGGACTTTGTTATAATCGATCAGGAGGCTTTGTTTTATTCGATCAGGGGACTTTGCTATACTCGATCAGGGGACTTTGTTATACCCGAACCGGGTGGCTTTGTTATACTCGACCAGAGAGCTTTTTTATACATGACCAATGAACGTTGTTATACTCGATGAGGGGCCTTTGTTATACTCGATTAGGGGACTTTGTTATACTCGATCAGGAGGCTTTGTTATACTCGTCTAGGGTGCTTTTTTATACTCGATCAGGGGAATTTGTTATACTCGATCAGAGGACTTTGTCTTACATGATCAGGGCCCTTTGCTATACTCGAAAAGGGGACTTTGTTATAATCGATCAGGGGACTTTGTTATGCTCGATATGGGGACTTTGTTATACCGGGCCAGGGGACTTTTTTGTACTCGATCAGGGGACTTTGTTATACTGGACCAGAGGATTTTTTTATACTCGATCAAGGGACTTTGTTATACACGATCATTGGACTTTTGTTATACTCGATCAGGGGACTTTTATATACTCGACCAGAGGCCTTTGTTATACTCGATCAGGGGACTTTGTTATACTCGATAAGGGGACTTTGTTATACTCGATAAGGGCAATATGTTATACTCGATAAGGGGATTTAATGTTAGACTCGAACAGGGGACTTTGTTATACTCGACCAGGGGACTTTGTTATACTCGATCAGGGGATATGTTATACATGATAAGGGGACTTTGTTATACTCGATCAGGGGACTTTGTTATACTTGATCAGAGGACTTTGTTATACTCGACCAGACGCCTTTGTTATACTTGATCAGGGGACTTTGTTATACTCGATAAGGGGACTTTGCTATACTCGATAAGGGGAATATGTTATTCACGATAAGGGGATTTAATGATAGACTCGAACTGGGGACTTTGTTATACTCGACCAAGGACTTTGTTATATTCGATCATGGGATATGTTATACTCGATCAGAGAACTTTGTTATACTCGATCACGGGAAGTTTGTTATACTTGATTAGGGGACTTTGTTATACTCAATCAGGGGACTTTGTTGTACTTGATCAGAGGACTTTGTTATACTCGACCAGGGGCCTTTGTTATGCTCGATTAAAAAACTTTGTTATTCTCGACCAGGGGACTTTGTTATACTCCACCAGGGACTTGTTATACTCGATCAGGGGATATGTAATACTCGATCAGGGGACTTTGTTATACTCGACCAGGGAACTTTTTATACTTGATCAGGGGACTTTGTTATACTTGATTAGGGGACTTTGTTATACCCGATCAGGGGACTTTGTTATACTTGATTAGGGGACTTTGTTATACTCGATCAGGGGACTTTGTTATACTTGATCAGAGGACTTTGTTATACTCGACCAGGGGGCTTTGTTATACTCCAGCAGGAACTTGTTTTACTCGATCAGGGGATATGTTATACTGATCAGGGGATTTTGTTATACTCGGTTCAGGGGACTTTGTTATACTCGTCCAGGGGGCTTTGTTATACTCGATCAAGGGATATGTTATACCCGATCAGGGGACTTTGTTATACTCGAACAGGGGACTTTGTTATACTTGATTAGGGGACTTTGTTATACTCGATCAGGGGACTTTGTTATACTTGATCAGAGGACTTTGTTATACTCGACCAGGGGACTTTGTAATACTCCACCAGGAACTTGTTATACTCGATCAGGGGATATGTTATACTCGATCAGGGGACTTTGTTATACTCGGTTCAAGGGACTTTGTTATACTCGTCCAGGGGGCTTTGTTATACTAGCATCAGAGGACTTTGTTATACTCGATGAGGGGACTATGTCTTACTCGATCAGTGCCCTTTGTTATACTCGACCATGGGACTTTGTTATAATCGATTAGGGGACTTTGTTATGCTCGTTCTGGGGACTTTGTTAAACTGGGCCAGGAGACGTTGTTATACTCGATCAGGGGATATGTTATACTCGATCAAGGGACTTTGTTATACTGGAGCAGGGGACTTTGTTATACTCGATCAGGGGACTGTGTTATACTCGATCAGGGAACTTTGTTATACTCATCCAGGGGGTTTTGTTATACTCGATCAGGGGACTTTTTTATACTCGATCAGGGGAATTTGTCTTACTCGATCAGGGCCCTTTGCTATACTCGACCGGGGGACTTTGTTATAATCGATGAGGGGTCTTTGGTATGCTCGATCTAGGGACTTTTTTATTCTGGGCAAGGGGGCTTTTTTATACTCCATCAGGGGGCTTTGTTACAATGGACCAGAGGACATTTTTATACTCGATTAGGGGACTTTGTTATACTCGATTAGGGGACTTTTGTTACACTCGATCAGGGGACTTTGTTAACTTCGAACAGGGGCCTTTGTTATACTCGATTAGGGGACTTAGTTATACTCAATCAGGAGGCTTTGTCTTATTCGATCAGGGGACTTTGCTATACTCGACCAGGGGACTTTGTTGTACTTGATCAGAGGACTTTGTTATACTCGACCAGGGGCCTTTGTTATGCTCGATTAGAAAACTTTGTTATACTCGACCAGGGGACTTTGTTGTACTCCACCAGGGACTTGTTATACTCGATCAGGGTATATGTTATACACGATCAGGGGACTTTGTTATACTCGATCAGGAGGCTTTTTTATACTTGATCATGGGACTTTGCTATACTCGACCAGGGGACTTTGTTATACACGATGAGGGGACTTTGTTATACTCGACCAGGGGCATTTGTTATACTCGAGCAGGGGACTTTGTTATACTCGATTAGGGGACTTTTTTATACTCGACCAGAGTACTTTGTTATACTCGATCAGGGGATATGTTATTCTCGATCAGGGGACTTTGTTATACTCAATCAGGGACTTTGTTATACTCGATTAGGGGCCTTTGTTATACTTGATGAGGGGGTTTTGTTATACTCGACCAGGGGACTTTGTCATACTCGATCAGGGGACTTTGTTATACTCGACTAGGGGACTTTTTTATACTTGATCCGGGGACTTTGTAATACTCGATCAGTGGACTTTCCTATATTTGACCGATGGACTTTGCTATACTCGATGAGGGGTCTTTGTTATACTCGATCAGGGGACTTTGTTATACTCGACCAGGGGACTTTGTTATACTCGATGAGGGGATATGTTATACTCGATCAAAGGACTTTGTTATACTCGATCAGGGGACTTTGTTATACTTGATTAGGGGACTTTGTTATTCTCGATCAGGGGACTTTGTTATACTTGATCAGAGGACTTTGTTATACTCGACCAGGGGCCTTTGTTATGCTCGATTAGAAAACTTTGTTATACTCGACCAGGGGACTTTAATATACTCCACCAGGGACTTGTTATACTCGATCAGGGGATATGTTATACTCGATCAGGGGACTTTGTTATACTCGGTTCAGGGGACTTTGTTATACTCGATCTGGGGACTTTGATATACTCGATCAGGAAACTTTGTTATACTCATCCAGGGGGTTTTGTTATACTCGATCAGGTGATTTTGTTATACTCGATAAGGGGACTTTGTCTTACTCGATCAGGGCCCTTTGCTATACTCGACCAGGGGACTTTGTTATAATCGATCAGGGGTCTTTGGTATGCTCGATCTAGGGACTTTGTTATTCTGGGCAAGGGGACTTTTTTATACTCGATCAGGGGACTTTGTTACACTGGTCCAGAGGACATTTTTATACTCGATTAGGGGACTTTGTTATACTCGATTAGGGGACTTTTGTTACACTCGATCAGGGGACTTTGTTATACTCGACCAGGGGCCTTTATTATACTCGATTAGGGGACTTTGTTATACTCGATATGGGGACTTTGTTATACTCGATAAGGGGAATTTGTTATACTCGATAAGGGGACTTTGTTAGACTCGAACAGGGGACTTTGTTATACTCGACCAGGGGACTTTGTTATACTCGATTAGGCGGCTTTGTTATACTCGATCAGGGGACTTTCTTATACTCGATGAGGGGCCTTTGTTATACTCGATCAGGGGCCTTTGTTATACTAGATCAGGGGACTTTGTTATACTCGATTAGAGGCCTTTTTTGGACTCGATTAGGGGACTTTGTTATACTCGAGCAGGGGGCTTTGTTATACTCGATCAGGGGACTTTGTTATACTCGATCAGGAGGCTTTGTTGTACTCGGTCAGGGGACTTTACTATACTCGACCAGGGGACATTGTTATAATCGACCAGGGGGCTTTGTTATACTCGATTAGGGGACTTTGATATAATCGATCAGGAGGCTTTGTTTTATTCGATCAGGGGACTTTGCTATACTTGACTAGGGGACTTTGTTATACTCGAACAGGGGGCTTTGTTATACTCGACCAGAGAACTTTTTTATACCTGACCAATGAACTTTGTTATACTCGATGAGGGGCCTTTGTTATACTCGATTAGGGGACTTTGTTATACTCGATCAGGAGGCTTTGTTATACTCGATCAGGGGACTTTGTTATACACGATCAGGGGACTTTGTTATACTGGACCAGGGAACTTTGTTATACTTGATCAGGGGACTATGTTATACTCAATAAGGGAACTTTGTTATACTCGTCTAGAGGGCTTTTTTATACTCGATCAGGGGACTTTGTTATACTCGACCAGAGAACTTTTTTATACCTGACCAATGAACTTTGTTATACTCGATGAGGGGCCTTTGTTATACTCGATTAGGGGACTTTGTTATACTCGATCAGGAGGCTTTGTTATACTCGATCAGGGGACTTTTTTATACTCGATCAGGGGACTTTGTTACACTGGTCCAGAGGACACTTTTATACTCGATTAGGGGACTTTGTTATACTCGATTAGGGGACTTTTGTTACACTCGATCAGGGGACTTTGTTATACTCGACCAGGGGCGTTTGTTATACTCGATTAGGGGACTTTGTTATACTCGATATGGGGACTTTGTTATACTCGATAAGGGGAATTTGTTATACTCGATAAGGGGACTTTGTTAGACTCGAACAGGGGACTTTCTTATACTCGACCAGGGGACTTTGTTATACTCGATTAGGCGGCTTTGTTATACTCGATCAGGGGACTTTCTTATGCTCGATGAGGGGGCCTTTGTTATACTCGATCAGGGGCCTTTGTTATACTAGATCAGGGGACTTTGTTATACTCGATTAGAGGCCTTTTTTGGACTCGATTAGGGGACTTTGTTATACTCGATAAGGGGACTTTGTTATAATCGATCAGGAGGCTTTATTTTATTCGATCAGGGGACTTTGCTATACTTGACTAGGGGACTTTGTTATACTCGAACAGGGGGCTTTGTTATACTCGATTAGGGGACTTTGTTATACTCGATCAGGAGGCTTTGTTATACTCGATCAAGGGACTTTGTTATACTCGATTAGGGGACTTTGTTATACTGGACCAGGGGACTTTGTTATACTCGATCAGGGGACTTTGTTATACTCGATCAGGGGACTTTGTTATACTCGTCTAGGGGGCTTTTTTATACTCGATCAGGGGACTTTGTTATACTCGATCAAAGGACTTTGTCTTACATGATGAGTGCCCTTTGCTATACTCGACCAGGGGACTTTGTTATAAACGATCAGGGGACTTTGTTATGCTCGATATGGGGACTTTGTTATACCGGGCCAGGGGACTTTTTTGTACTCGATCAGGGGACTTTGTAACGATCAAGGGGACTTTGTTACACTGGTCAGAGGTTACTTACATACTCGATTAGGGGACTTTGTTATACTCGATTAGGGGACTTTTGTTACACTCGATCAGGGGACATTGTTATACTCGACCAGGGGCGTTTGTTATACTCGATTAGGGGACTTTGTTATACTCGATATGGGGACTTTGTTATACTCGATAAGTGGAATTTGTTATACTCGACAAGGGGACTTTGTTAGACTCGAACAGGGGACTTTGTTATACTCGACCAGGGGACTTTGTTATACTCGATTAGGCGGCTTTGTTATACTCGATCAGGGGACTTTCTTATACTCGATGAGGGGCCTTTGTTATACTCGATCAGGGGCCTTTGTTTTACTAGATCAGGGGACTTTGTTATACTCGATTAGAGGCCTTTTTGGACTCGATTAGGGGACTTTGTTATACTCGAGTAGGGGGCTTTGTTATACTCGATCAGGGACTTTGTTATAATCGATCAGGAGGCTTTATTTTATTGATCAGGGACTTTATATATACTTGACTAGGGGACTTTGTTATACTCGAACAGGGGCTTTGTTATACTCGATTAGGGGACTTTGTTATACTCGATCAGGAGGCTTTGTTATATAGTCAAAAGGGACTTTGTTATACTCGATTAGGGGACTTTGTTGCATACTGGACCAGGGACTTTTTTGTACTCGATCAGGGGACTTTGTTATACTGGACCAGAGGATTTTTTTATACTCGATCAAGGGACTTTGTTATACTCGATCAGGGGACTTTGCTATAATCGATCAGGGAAATTTGGTATGCTTGATCTAGGGAATTTGTTATACTGGGCCAGGGAACTTTTTTATACTCGATCAGGGGACTTTGTTACACTGGACCAGGGGACATTTTTATACCCGATCAGGGGACTTTGTTATACTTGATCAGGGGACTTTTGTTACACTCGATCAGGGGACTTTGTTATACTCGACCAGGGGCCTTTGTTATACTCGATCAGGGGACTTTGTTATACGCGATCAGGAGACTTTGTTATACTCGATTAGGGGCCTTTGTGATACTCGATCAGGGGACTTTTTTATACTCCACCAGGGACTTTCTTATATTCGATCAGGGGATATGTAATACTCGATCAGGGGACTTTGTTATACACGATCAGGGATGTTTGTTATACTCGTCCAGGGGGCTTTGTTATACTCGATAAGGGGACTTTGTTATACTCGATCAGGGGACTTTGTCTCATTCGATCAGGGCCTTTGTTATACTCGACCTGGGGACTTTGTTATAATCGATCAGGGGACTTTGTTACGCTCGATCTGGGGACTTTGTTATACTGGGCCAGGAGACTTTGTAATACTCAATCAGGGGATATGTTATACTCGATCAGGGGACTTTGTTTTACTGGACCAGGGGACTTTGTTATACTCGATCATGGAACTTTGTTATACTCGATCAGGGAACTTTGTTATACTCGTCCAGGGGGCTTTGTTATACTTGATCAGGGGACTTTGTTATACTCGATAAGGGGACTTTGTTATACTCGATCAGTGGAATTTCCTATATTTGACCAATGGACTTTGCTAAACTCGATGAGGGACCTTGGTTATACTCGGTCAGGGGACTTTGTTATACTCGACCAGGGGACTTTGTTATACTCGAGCAGGGGACTTTGTCATACTCGACCAGAGGACTTTGTTATACTCGATCAGAGGATATGTTATACTCGATCAGGCGGCTTTGTTATACTCGATCAGGGGACTTTGTTATACTTGATTATGGGACTTTGTTATACTCGATCAGGGGACTTTGTTACACTGGACCAGGGGACATTTTTATGCTCGATTAGGGGACTTTGTTATTCTCGATCAGGGGACTTATGTTAAACTCGATCAAGAACTTTGTTATACTCGACCAGGGGCCTTTGTTATACTGGATTAGGGGACTTTGTTATACTCGATAAGGGAATTTGTTATACTCGATACGGGGAATTTGTTATACTCGATAAGGGGACTTTGTTAGACTCGAACAGGTGACTTTGTTATACTCGACCAGGGGACTTTGTTATACTCTATTTGGCGGCTTTGTTATACTCGATCAGGGGACCTTCTTATACTCGATGTGGGGCCTTTGTTATACTCGATGAGGGGCCTTTGTTATACTAGATGAGGGGACTTTGTTATACTCGATTAGAGGCCTTTTTTGGACTCAATCAGGGGATTTTGTTATACTCGAGCAGGGGGCTTTGTTATACTCGATCAGGGGACATTGTTATACTCGATCAGGAGGCTTTGTTTTACTCGATCAGGGGACTTTGCTACACTCGACCAGGGGACTTTGTTATACTCGAGTAGGGGGCTTTGTTATACTCGATTAGGGGACTTTGTTATACTCGATGAGGAGGCTTTGTTATACTCGATCAGGGGACTTTGCTATACTCGACCAGGGGACTTTGTTATACTCGATTAGTGGACTTTGTTATACTCGACCAGGGAACTTTGTTATCCTTGACCAATGGACTTTGTTATACTCGATGAAGGGCCTTTGTTTTACTCAATGAGGGGACTTTGTTATACTCGACCAGGGGACTTTGTTATACTCGATCAGGGGACTTTTTTATACTCGACCAGAGGACTTTGTTATACACAATCAGGGAATATGTTATACTTGATCAAGGGACTTTGTTATACTCAACAAGGGGACTTTGTTATAATCGATCAGGGGACTTTGTTATACTCTAAAGGGGACTTTGTTATACTCGATCAGGGGACTTTGTTATACTCGATCAGAGGACTTTGTCTTACTCGATCAGGGCCCTTTGCTATACTCGACCAGAGACTTTGTTATAATCGATCAGGGTATTTTGTTATGCTCGATATGGGGACTTTCTTATACCGGGCCAGGGGACTTTTTTATACTCGATCAGGGGACTTTGTTATACTCGATCACTGGACTTTTGTTATACTCGATCAGGGGATTTAATGTTAGACTCGAACAGGGGACTTTGTTATACTCGACCAGGGGACTTTGTTATAATCGATCAGGGGATATGTTATACTCGATCAGGGGACTTTGTTATACTCGATCAGGGGACTTTGTTATACTTGATTAGGGGACTTTGTTATACTCGATCAGGGGACTTTGTTATACTTGATCAGAGGACTTTGTTATACTCGACCAGGGGCCTGTGTTATGCTCGATTAGAAAACTTTGTTATACTCGACCAGGGGACTTTCTTATACTCCACCAGGGACTTGTTATACTCGATCAGGGGATATGTTATACTCGATCAGGGGACTTTGTTATACTCGGTTCAGGGGACTTTGTTATACTCGTCCAGGGGGCTTTGTTATACTAGCATCAGAGGACTTTGTTATACTCGATGAGGGGACTTTGACTTACTCGATGAGGAACCTTTCTTATACTCGACCAGGGGACTTTGTTATAATCGATTAGGGGACTTTGTTATGCTCGATCTGGGGAATTTGTTAAACTGGGCCAGGAGACGTTGTTATACTCGATCAGGGGATATGTTATACTCGATCAGGGGACTTTGTTATACTGGAGCAGGGGACTTTGTTATAGTCGATCAGGGGACTTTGTTATACTCGATCAGGGAACTTTGTATACTCATCCAGGGGGTTTTGTTATACTCGATCTGGGGACTTTGTCTTACTCGATCAGGGCCCTTTGCTATACTCGACCGGGGGACTTTGTTATAATCGATGAAGGGTCTTTGCTATGCTCGATCTAGGGACTTTTTTATTCTGGGCAAGGGGGCTTGTTTATACTCGATCAGGGGGCTTTGTTATAATGGACCAGAGGACATTTTCATACTCGATTAGGGGACTTTGTTATACTCGATTAGGGGACTTTTGTTACACTCGATCAGGGGACTTTGTTAACTTCGAACAGGGGCCTTTTTTATACTCGATTAGGGACTTTTTTATACTCGAGCAGGGGGCTTTGTTATACTCGATTAGGGGACTTAGTTATACTCGATCAGGAGGCTTTGTCTTATTCGATCAGGGGACTTTGCTATATTCGACCAGGGGACTTTGTTGTACTTAATCAGAGGACTTTGTTATACTCGACCAGGGGCCTTTGTTATGAAAGATTAGAAAACTTTGTTTTACTCGATCAGGGGACTTTGTTATACTCCACCAGGGACTTGTTATACTCGATCAGGGTATATGTTATACTCGATCAGGGGACTTTGTTATACTCGATCAGGAGGCTTTGTTATACTTGATCATGGGACTTTGCTATACTCGACCAGGGGACTTTGTTATACACGATGAGGGGACTTTGTTATACTCGACCAGGGAACTTTTTTATACTTGTGCAATGGACTTTTTTATACTCGATGAGGGCCCTTAGTTATACTCGATCAGGGGCATTTGTTATACTCGAGCAGGGGACTTTGTTATACTCAATTAGGGGACTTTTTTATACTCGACCAGAGGACTTTGTTATACTCGATCAGGGGATATGTTATACTCGATCAGGGGACTTTGTTATACTCAATCAGGGGACTTTGTTATACTCGATTAGGGGCCTTTGTTATACTTGATGAGGGGGTTTTGTTATACTTGATCAGGGGACTTTGTCATACTCGATCAGTGGACTTTCCTATATTTGACCGATGGACTTTGCTATACTCGATGAGGGGTCTTTGTTATACTCGATCAGAAAACTTTGTTATACTCGACCAGGGGACTTTGTTATACTCGATGAGAGGATATGTTATACTCGATCAGGGGACTTTGTTATACTCGATCAGGGGACTTTGTTATACTTGATTAGGGGACTTTATTATTCTCGATCAGGGGACTTTGTTATACTTGATCAGAGGACTTTGTTATACTCGACCAGGGGCCTTTGTTATGCTCGATTAGAAAACTTTGTTATACTCGACCAGGGGACTTTGTTATACTCCACCAGGGCCTTTGTTATACTTGATCAGGGTATATGTTATACTCGATCAAGGGACTTTGTTATACTCGGTAGAGGGGACTTTGTTATATTCGATCAGGGGATTTTGTTATACACGACCAGGGGACTTTGTTATACGCGATCAGGGGACTTTTTTATACTCGACCAGAGGACTTTGTTATACTCGATCAGGGGATATGTTATACTCGATCAGGGGACTTTGTTTTACTCCACCAGGGACTTTGTTATACTCGATCAGGGGATATGTTATACTAGGGTGTGTCATAGGAGGGAAGATCAGCTAAAACTAATGGCCCATCACTTTTTTGGGAGATTTTAGTGTATAAAAACAGAAAATAATTTCAGTTTTAATATTTTGCAACCTTTTGCTAGGTAAATTTTAGCGTGAAATTTATCAAAAATCTAACGTACAGCTGCATTAGTGCATTACAATTAAATAGTGAACATTGCTTTCTGACTTCATTCTTTAACAACCCAACTAACAATATTTTTTTCTGTTTCAGATTCTGATGCATTTATAAGTTGATAATATTTGCGATGGCTGCTTGTGTCAGGACGAGGAACCAAAAATCCAGCCATCTCAGTCACTATCTTGGGTCTGGGAGAGAGCTCCTGAAGTCGGAGTTGCCTACATTGAGAGATGCTTTGAGATACGGTGTTTTAATCAGGCAAATCAGTGAAAAGAACCAAAGAACTTACAAAAACAAAGACATTGCCATTGATATGGCCAAAGCTGTCTTGGCACAGTACACTCTGGCTAACGCTCAGTTCAAGCCTCCAGTC
Organism: Homarus americanus; assembly: GCF_018991925.1. Lineage (NCBI taxonomy): Eukaryota > Metazoa > Arthropoda > Malacostraca > Decapoda > Nephropidae > Homarus > Homarus americanus. Next base: position 16,345 of record NW_024717822.1, read on the forward strand.
ATAACAAGTCAGAAGAATATTAGTGAGAGACTGCTAGCCAGTTGGGAAAAGGCAAGAGATATCTCTCTTGGGAGAGGGAAACTTGCAGTTAAGGACAGCTTTGCCAAGCAACTGGACCAGTTATTTGACATAATTACTTGCAAGTGCCCAATTGTTCTCTGTCCTGAGTTTGGATGCGATCGTGACTGTAAATCCGAGGCCCACATCTCCTGTATTTGCAAGCGTGAACTGAAGATTCCTGTGATCGAGCTGGCATTTGTCAAAGCACAGAGAGAGAAGACTGGCAGTATAGGGGCTCTCATGATTTCTAGCCAAGATATTCCGGAGTCCAAGAGACAGGAGGCTGCCACAGAGAGACAGAAGAGGAGAAGAGTTACCGAGGAAAAGAGACTTGAGAAGGCCCAGGGTGAGGTAAA
>NW_024717823.1:0-19148 GCF_018991925.1 Homarus americanus
ATCCATATATATTTCATTTGCCCAATAAAGCACGCGGACTTCTTCATATAATCAACACCTCACCCCACCAGGATTCGAACCCACGATCTTCTAATTATGACCAGGGAACGCTACCTCTGGCTCACCAGGAGACTAAAAGCATTCCTAGACTCTCCTATATTTCACACAAAGCCTGTTCAACGAGCTTATGGCGCGGTGAACCTCTAATGGGGACCACCCGTGCCGCTTAGGTAATCAGAGCAACGTTTTACCAAATGCGGCTTCGAAACACGAGGATCCATATATATTTCATTAGCCCAATAAAGCACGCGGACTTGTACATATAATCAACACCTCATCCCACCAGGATTTGAACCCACGATCTTATAATTGTGACCGGGGAATGCTACCTCTGGACCACCAGGACAATAATAGCAGTCCTAGACTCTTCTATATTTCACACAAAGCCTGTTGAACGAGCTTATGGCGCCGTGAACCTCTAATGGGGACCACCTGTGCCGCTTAGGTGATCAGAGCAACGTTTTACCAAATGCGGCTTCGAAACACGAGGATCCATATATATTTCATTAGCCCAATAAAGCATGCGGACTTCTACATATAATCAACACCTCACCCCACCAGGATTCAAACCCACGATCTTATAATTGTGACCGGGGTATGCTACCTCTGGGCCACCAGGACAACAAAGCAGTCCAAGTCTCTACTATATTTCACACAAAGCCTCTTCAACGAGCTTATGGCGTTGTGAACCACTATAGGGGACCGCCCGTGCCGCTTAGGTGATCAAAGCAACGTTTTACCAAATGCGGCTTCGAAACACGAGGATCCATATATATTTCATTAGCCCAATAAAGCACGCGGACTTCTTCATATAATCAACACCTCACCCCACCAGGATTTGAACCCACGATCTTATGATTGTGACCGGGGAATGCTACCTCTGGGCCACCAGGATAATAAAAGCAGTCCTAGACTCTGCTATATTTCACACAAAGCCTGTTAAACGAGCTTATGGCGCCGTGAACCTCTAATGGGGACCACCCGTGCCGCTTAGGTGATCAGAGCAACGTTTTACCAAATGCGGCTTCGAAACACGAGGATCCATATATATTTCATTAGCCCAATAAAGCACACGGACTTTTACACATAATCAACACCTCACCCCACCAGGATTTGAACTCACGATCTTCTAATTGTGACAGGCGGAACGCTACCTCTGGGCCACCAGGACAATAAAAGCAGTCCTAGACTCTGCTATATTTCACACAAAGCCTGTTCAACGAGATTATGGCGCCGTGAACCTCTAATGGGGACCACCCGTGCTGCTTAGGTGATGAGAGCAATGTTTTACCAAATGCGGCTTCGAAACACGAGGATCCATATATATTTCATTATCCCAATAAAGCACGCGGACTTCTACATATAATCAACACCTCACCCCACCAGGATTTCAACCCATGATCTTATAACTGTAACCGGGGAACGGTGCCTCTGAACCACCAGGAAACTAAAAGCAGTCCTAGATTGTTATATTTCACACAAAGCCTGTTGAATGAGCTTATGGCGCCGTGAACCTCTAATGGGGACAACCCTTGCCCCTTAGGTGATCAGAGCAACGTTTTACCATATCCGGCTTGGAAACACGAGTATCCATATATATTTCATTAGCCCAATAAAGCACTCGGACTTCTACATATAATCAATACCTCACCCCACCAGGATTCAAACCCACGATCTTATAATTGTGGCCGGGGTATGCTACCTCTGGGCCACCAGGCCAATAAAAGCAGTCCAAGTCTCTACTATATTTCACACAAAGCCTGTTCAAAGACCTTATGGCTCCATGAACCTCTAATGGGGACCACCTGTGCTGCTTAGCTGATCAGAGCAACGTTTTTCCAAATGCGGCTTCGAAACACGAGGATCCAAATATATTTCATTAGCCCAATAAAGCACTCGGACTTCTACATATAATCAACACCTCACCCCACCAGGATTTGGAACCCACGATCTTATAATTGTGACCGGGGGAATTCACCTCTGGGCCACCAGGATAATAAAAGCAGTCCTAGACTCTGCTATATTTCACACAAAGCCTGTTTAACGAGCTTATGGCGCCGTGAACCACTAATGGGGACCACCCGTGCCGCTTAAGTGATCAGAGCAACGTTTTTCCAAATGCGGCTTCGAAACACGAGGATCCATATATATTTCATTAGCCCAATAAAGCACGCGGACTTCTTTATATAAACAACACCTCACCCCACCAGGATTCGAACCCACGATCTTATAATTGTGGACCGGGTATACACTCTGGGCCACCACAGGACAATAAAAAAAGCAGTCCCAGACTACTATATTTCACACAAAGCCTGTTCAACGACCTTATGGCGCCATGAACCCCTCTAATGGGGAACCAATTCCTAGTTCTTTAGGTGATCAGAGCAACGTTTTACCATATCCGGCTTGGAAACACGAGTATCCATATATATTTCATTAGCCCAATAAAGCACTCGGACTTCTACATATAATCAATACCTCACCCCACCTGGATTCAAACCCACGATCTTATAATTGTGGCCGGGGTATGCTACCTCTGGGCCACCAGGACAATAAAAGCAGCTCAAGTCTCTACTATATTTCACACAAAGCCTGTTCAATGACCTTATGGCTCCATGAACCTCTAATGGGGACCAGCTGTGCCGCTTAGGTGATCAGAGCAACGTTTTACCAAATCCGGCTTCGAAACACGAGGATCCATATATATTTCATTAGCCCAATAAAGCACGCAGACTTCTACATATAATCAACATCTCAACCCACCAGGATTTGAACCCACGATCTTATAATTGTTACCGGTGAATGCTACCTCTGGGCCACTAGGACAATAAAAGCAGTCCTAGACTCTGCTATATTTCACACAAAGCCTGTTCAACGAGCATATGGCGCTGTGAACCACTATAGGGGACCACCCGTGCCGCTTAGGTGATCAGAGCAACGTTTTACCAAATGCGGCTTCGAAACACAAGGATCCATATATATATATTTCATTAGCCCAATAAAGCACGCCGAGTTCTACATATAATCAACACCTCATCCCACCAGGATTTGAACCCACGATCTTATAATTGTGACCGGGGGATGCTACCTCTGGGCCACCAGGAACAATAAAAGCAGTCCTAGACTCTGCTATATTTCACACAAAGCCTGTTCAACGAGCTTAAGGCGCCGTAACCTCTAATGAGGACCACCTGTGCCGCTTAGGTGATCAGAGCAACGTTTTACCAAATCCGGCTTCGAAACACGAGGATCCATATTTATTTCATTAGCCCAATAAAGCACGCAGACTTTTACATATAATCAAAACCTCACCCCACCAGCATTTGAACCCACGATCTTATAATTGTGACCGGGCAATGCTACCTCTGGGCCACTAAGACAATAAAAGCAGTCCTAGACTCTGCTATATTTCACACAAAGCCTGTTCAACGAGCTTATGGCGCTGTGAACCTCTAATGAGGACCACCCGTGCCGCTTAGGTGATCAGAGCAACGAAATACCAAATGCGGCTTCGAAACACGAGGATCCATATATATTTCATTAGCCCAATAAAGCACACGGCCTTCTACATATAATCAACACCTCACCCCACCAGGATTTGAACCCACGATCTTATAATTGTGACCGGGGGACGCTACCTCTGGGCCACCAGGAACATTAAAAGCAGTCCTAGTCTCTGCTATATTTCACACAAAGCCTGTTCAACGAGCTTAAGGCACCGGAAACCTCTAATGAGGACCACCTGTGCCGCTTAGGTGATCAGCGCAACGTTTTACCAAATGCGGCTTCGAAACACGAGGATCCATATATATTTCATTAGCCCAATAAAGCACGCGGACTTCTTTATATAATCAACACCTCACCCCACCAGGATTCGAACCCACGATCTTCTAATTGTGACCGGGGATCGCTACCTCTGCGCCACCAGGACACTAAAAGCATTCCTAGACTGTGCTATATTTCACACAAAGCCTGTTCAACGAGCTTATGGCGCCGTGAACCTTTAATGAGGACCACCCGTGCCGCTTAGGTAATCAGAGCAACGTTTTACCAAATGCGGCTTCGAAACACGAGGATCCATATATATTTCATTAGCCCAATAAAGCACGCGGACTTGTACATATAATCAACACCTCATCCCACCAGGATTTGAACCCACGATCTTATAATTGTGACCGGGGAATGCTACCTCTGGGCCACCAGGACAATAAAAGCAGTCCTAGACACTGCTATATTTCACACAAAGCCTCTTGAACGAGCTCATGGCGCCGTGAACCTCTAATGGGGGCCACCCCTGCCGCTTAGGTGATCAGAGCAACGTTTTACCAAATGCGCTTTCGCAACACGAGGATCCATATATATTTCATTAGCCCAATAAAGCACGCGGACTTCTACATATAATCAACACCTCACCCCACCAGGATTCAAACCCACGATCTTATAATTGTGACCGGGGTATGCTACCTCTGGGCCACCAGGACAATAAAAGCAGTCCAAGTCTCTACTATATTTCACACAAAGCCTCTTCAACGAGCTTATGGCGCTGTGAACCACTATAGGGGACCGCCCGTGCCGCTTAGGTGATCAGAGCAACGTTTTACCAAATGCGGCTTCGAAACACGAGGATCCATATATATTTCATTAGCCCAATAAAGCACGCGGACTTCTTCATATAATCAACACCTCACCACACCAGGATTTGAACCCACGATCTTATGATTGTGACCGGGGAATGCTACCTCTGGGCCACCAGGATAATAAAAGCAGTCCTAGACTCTGCTATATTTCACACAAAGCCTGTTAAACGAGCTTATGGCGCCGTGAACCTCTAATGGGGACCACCCGTGCCACTTAGGTGATCAGAGCAACGTTTTACCAAATGCGGCTTCGAAACACGAGGATCCATATATATTTCATTAGCCCAATAAAGCACACGGACTTTTACACATAATCAACACTTCACCCCACCAGGATTTGAACTCACGATCTTCTAATTGTGACAGGCGGAACGCTACCTCTGGGCCACCAGGACAATAAAAGCAGTCCTAGACTCTGCTATATTTCACACAAAGCCTGTTCAACGAGATTATGGCGCCGTGAACCTCTAATGGGGACCACCCGTGCTGCTTAGGTGATGAGAGCAATGTTTTACCAAATGCGGCTTCGAAACACGAGGATCCATATATATTTCATTATCCCAATAAAGCACGCGGACTTCTACATATAATCAACACCTCACCCCACCAGGATTTCAACCCATGATCTTATAACTGTAACCGGGGAACGGTGCCTCTGAACCACCAGGAAACTAAAAGCAGTCCTAGATTGTTATATTTCACACAAAGCCTGTTGAATGAGCTTATGGCGCCGTGAACCTCTAATGGGGACAACCCTTGCCCCTTAGGTGATCAGAGCAACGTTTTACCATATCCTGCTTGGAAACACGAGTATCCATATATATTTCATTAGCCCAATAAAGCACTCGGACTTCTACATATAATCAATACCTCACCCCACCAGGATTCAAACCCACGATCTTATAATTGTGGCCGGGGTATGCTACCTCTGGGCCACCAGGACAATAAAAGCAGTCCAAGTCTCTACTATATTTCACACAAAGCCTGTTCAACGACCTTATGTCTCCATGAACCTCTAATGGGGACCACCTGTGCCGCTTAGGTGATCAGAGCAACGTTTTACCAAATCCGGCTTCGAAACACGAGAATCCATATATATTTCATTAGCCCAATAAAGCACGCGGACTTCTACATATAATCAAAACCTCACCCCACCAGGATTTGAACCCACGATCTTATAATTGTGACCGGGGAATGCTACCTCTGGGCCACCAGGACAATAAAAGCAGTCCTACACTCTGCTATATTTCACACAAATCCTGTTCAACGAGCTTATGGCGCCGTGAACCTCCAATGGGGACCTCCCGTGCTGCTTAGGTGATCAGAGCAACGTGTTTCCAAATGCGGCTTCGAAACACGAGGATCCAAATATATTTCATTAGCCCAATAAAGCACTCGGACTTCTACATATAATCAACACCTCACCCCACCAGGATTCAAACCCACGATCTTATAATTGTGACCGGGGTATGCTACCTCTGGGCCACCAGGACAATAAAAGCAGTCCTAGACTCTACTATATTTCACACAAAGCCTGTTCAACGACCTTATGGCGCCATGAACCTCAAATGGGGACCACCCTTGCCCCTTAGGTGATCAGAGCAACGTTTTACCATATCCGGCTTGGAAACACGAGTATCCATATATATTTCATTAGCCCAATAAAGCACTCGGACTTCTACATATAATCAATACCTCACCCCACCAGGATTCAAACCCACGATCTTATAATTGTGGATGGGGTATGCTACCTCTGGGCCACCAGGACAATAAAAGCAGTCCAAGTCTCTATTATATTTCACATAAAGCCTGTTCAACGACCTTATGGCTCCATGAACCTCTAATGGGGACCACCTGTGCCGCTTAGGTGATCAGAGCAACGTTTTACCAAATCCGGCTTCGAAACACGAGGATCCATATATATTTCATTAGCCCAATAAAGCACGCAGACTTCTACATATAATCAACATCTCACCCCACCAGGATTTGAACCCACGATCTTATAATTGTTACCGGTGAATGCTACCTCTGGGCCACTAGGACAATAAAAGCAGTCCTAGACTCTGCTATATTTCACACAAAGCCTGTTCAACGAGCTTATGGCGCTGTGAACCACTATAGGGGACCACCCGTGCCGCTTAGGTGATCAGAGCAACGTTTTACCAAATGCGGCTTCGAAACACAAGGATCCATATATATTTCATTAGCCCAATAAAGCACGCGGAGTTCTACATATAATCAACACCTCATCCCACCAGGATTTGAACCCACGATCTTATAATTGTGACCGGGGGACGCTACCTCTGGGCCACCAGGAACAATAAAAGCAGTCCTAGACTCTGCTATATTTCACACAAAGCCTGTTCAACGAGCTTAAGGCGCCGTAAACCTCTAATGAGGACCACCCGTGCCGCTTAGGTGATCAGAGCAACGTTTTACCAAATGCGGCTTCGAAACACGAGGATCCATATATATTTCATTAGCCCAATATAGCACGCGGACATCTTCATATAATCAACACCTCACCCCACCAGGATTCGAACCCACGATCTTCTAATTGTGACCGGGAATCGCTACCTCTGTGCCACCAGGACACTAAAAGCATTCCTAGACTCTGCTATATTTCACACAAAGCCTGTTCAACGAGCTTATGGCGCCGTGAACCTCTAATGAGGACCACCCGTGCCGCTTAGGTGATCAGAGCAACGTTTTACCAAATGCGGCTTCGAAACACGAGGATCCATAAATATTTCATTAGCCCAATAAAGCACGCGGACTTCTTCATATATTCAACACCTCACCCCACTAGGATTCGAACCCACGATCTTTTAATTGTGGCCGGGGTATGCTACCTCTGGGCCACCAGGACAATAAAAGCAGTCAAAGTCTCTACTATATTTCACACAAAGCCTGTTCAACGACCTTATGGCTCCATGAACCTCTAATGGGGACCACCCGTGCCGCTTAGGTGATCAGAGCAACGTTTTACCAAATGCGGCTTCGAAACACGAGGATCCATATATATATCATTAGCCCAATAAAGCACGCGGAATTCTTCATATAATCAACACCTCACCCCACCAGGATTCGAACCCACGATCTTATAATTGTGACCGGGGATCGCTACTTCTGGGCCACCAGGACACTAAAAGCATTCCTAGACTCAGCTATATTTCACACAAAGCCTGTTCAACGAGCTTATGGCGCTGTGAACCTCTAATGAGGACCACCTGTGCCGCTTAGGTGATCAGAGCAACGTTTTACCAAATACAGCTTCGAAACACGAGGATCCATATATATTTCATTAGCCCAATAAAGCACGCAGACTTCTACATATAATCAACACCTCACCCCACCAGGATTTGAACCCACGATCTTATAATTGTGACCGGGGAATGCTACCTCTGGGCCACTAGGACAATAAAAGCAGTCAAAGTCTCTACTATATTTCACACAAAGCCTGTTCAACGACCTTATGGCTCCATGAACCTCTAATGGGGACCACCTGTGCCGCTTAAGTGATCAGAGCAACGTTTTAACAAATCCGGCTTCGAAACACGAGGATCCATATATATTTCATTAGCCCAATAAAGCATGCGGACTTCTACATATAATCAACACCTCACCCCATCAGGATTTGAACCCACGATCTTATAATTGTGACCGGGGAATGCTACCTCTGGGCCACCAGGACACTAAAAGCATTCCTAGACTCTGCTATATTTCACACAAAGCCTGTTCAACGAGCTTATGGCGCCGTGAACCTCTAATGAGGACCACCCGTGCCGCTTAGGTGATGAGAGCAACGAAATACCAAATGCGGCTTCGAAACACGAGGATCCATATATATTTCATTAGCCCAATAAAGCACACGGACTTCTACATATAATCAACACCTCACCCCACCAGGATTTGAACCCACGATCTTATAATTGTGTCCGGGGGACGCTACCTCTGGGCCACCAGGAACATTAAAAGCAGTCCTAGTCTCTGCTATATTTCACACAAAGCCTGTTCAACGAGCTTAAGGCACCGTAAACCTCTAATGAGGACCACCCGTGCCGCTTAGGTGATCAGAGCAACGTTTTACCAAATGCGGCTTCGAAACACGAGGATCCATATATATTTCATTAGCCCAATAAAGCATGCGGATTTCTTCATATAATCAACACCTCATCCCACCAGGATTCGAACCCACGATCTTCTAATTGTGACCGGGGAACGCTACCTCTGGGCCACCAGGACACTAAAAGCAGTTCTAGACCCTGCTATATTTCACACAAAGCCTGTTCAACGAGCTTTTGGTGCCGTGAACCTCTAATGGGGACCACACGTGCCGCTTAGGTGATCAGAGCAACGTTTTACCAAATGCGGCTTCGAAACACGAGGATTCATATATATTTCATTAGCCCAATAAAGCACGCTGACTTCTTCATATATTCAACACCTCACCCCATTAGGATTCGAACCCACGATCTTCTAATTGTGGCCGGGGTATGCTACCTCTGGGCCACCAGGACAATAAAAGCAGTCAAAGTCTCTACTATATTTCCCACAAAGCCTGTTCAACGACCTTATGGCTCCATGAACCTCTAATGGGGACCACCCGTGCTTTAGGTGATCAGGGCAACGTTTTACCAAATAATGCTTCGAAAACACGAGGATCCATATATATTTCATTAGCCCAATAAAGCACGAGATCTCTCTACATAATCAACACCTCACCCCACCAGGATTTGAACCCACGATCTTATAATTGTGACTGGGGAATGCTACCTCTGGGCCACTAGGACAATAAAAGCAGTCAAAGTCTCTACTATATTTCACACAAAGCCTGTTCAACGAGCTTATGGCGCTGTGAACCACTATAGGGGACCACCCGTGCGGCTTAGGTGATCAGAGCAACGTTTTACCAAATGCGGCTTCGAAACACGAGGATCCATATATATTTCATTAGCCCAATAAAGCATGCGGACTTCTACATATAATCAACACCTCACCCCACCAGTATTTGAAACCACGATCTTATAATTGTGACCGGGGGACGCTACCTCTGGGCCACCAGGAACAATAAAAGCAGTCCTAGACTCTGCTATATTTCCCACAAAGCCTGTTCAACGAGCTTAAGGCGCCGTAAACCTCTAATGAGGACCACCCGTGCCGCTTAGGTGATCAGAGCAATGTTTTACCAAATGCGGCTTCGAAACACGAGGATCCATATATATTTCATTAGCCCAATATAGCACGCGGACTTCTTCATATAATCAACACCTCACCCCACCAGGATTCGAACCCACGATCTTCTAATTGTGACCAGGGATCGCTACCTCTGTGCCATCAGGACACTAAAAGCATTCCTTGACTCTGCTATATTTCACACAAAGCCTGTTCAACGAGCTTATGGCGCCGTGAACCTCTAATGAGGACCACCCGTGCCGCTTAGGTGATCAGAGCAACGTTTTACCAAATGCGGCTTCGAAACACGAGGATCCATATATATTTCATTAGCCCAATAAAGCACGCGGACTTCTTCATATATTCAACACCTCACCCCACTAGGATTCGAACCCACGATCTTCTAATTGTGGCCGGGGTATGCTACCTCTGGGCCACCAGGACAATAAAAGCAGTCAAAGTCTCTACAATATTTCACACAAAGCCTGTTCAACGACCTTATGGCTCCATGAACTTCTAATGGGGACCACCCGTGCCGCTTAGGTGATCAGACCAACGTTTTACCAAATGCGGCTTCGAAACACGAGGATCCATATATATATCATTAGCCCAATAAAGCACGCGGACTTCTTTATATAATCAACACCTCACCCCACCAGGATTCGAACCCACGATCTTCTAATTGTGACAGGGGATCGCTACTTCTGGGCCACCAGGACACTAAAAGCATTCCTAGACTCAGCTATATTTCACACAAAGCCTGTTCAACGAGCTTATGGCGCTGTGAACCTCTAATGAGGACCACCCGTGCCGCTTAGGTGATCAGAGCAACGTTTTACCAAATACGGCTTCGAAACACGAGGATCCATATATATTTGATTAGCCCAATAAAGCACGCAGACTTCTACATATAATCATCACCTCACCCCACCAGGATTTGAACCCACGATCTTATAATTGTGACCGGGGAATGCTACCTCTGGGCCACTAGGACAATAAAGCAGTCAAAGTCTCTACTATATTTCACACAAAGCCTGTTCAACGACCTTATGGCTCCATGAACCTCTAATGGGGACCACCTGTGCCGCTTAGGTGATCAGAGCAACGTTTTACCAACCAAGCTTCGAAACACAAGGATCCATATATATTTCATTAGCCCAATAAAGCATGCGGACTTCTACATATAATCAACACCTCACCCCACCAGGATTTGAACCCACGATCTTATAATTGTGACCGGGGAATGCTACCTCTGGGCCACCAGGACAATAAAAGCAGTCCTACACTCTGCTATATTTCACACAAATCCTGTTCAACGAGCTTATGGCGCCGTGAACCTCCAATGGGGACCTCCCGTGCTGCTTAGGTGATCAGAGCAACGATTTTCCAAATGCGGCTTCGAAACACGAGGATCCAAATATATTTCATTAGCCCAATAAAGCACTCGGACTTCTACATATAATCAACACCTCACCCCACCAGGATTCAAACCCACGATCTTATAATTGTGACCGGGGTATGCTACCTCTGGGCCACCAGGACAATAAAAGCAGTCCTAGACTCTACTATATTTCACACAAAGCCTGTTCAACGACCTTATGGCGCCATGAACCTCGAATGGGGACCACCCTTGCCCCTTAGGTGATCAGAGCAACGTTTTACCATATCCGGCTTGGAAACACGAGTATCCATATATATTTCATTAGCCCAATAAAGCACTCGGACTTCTACATATAATCAATACCTCACCCCACCAGGATTCAAACCCACGATCTTATAATTGTGGCCGGGGTATGCTACCTCTGGGCCACCAGGACAATAAAAGCAGTCCAAGTCTCTACCATATTTCACATAAAGCCTCTTCAACGACCTTATGGCTCCATGAACCTCAAATGGGGACCACCTGTGCCGCTTAGGTGATCAGAGCAACGTTTTACCAAATCCGGCTTCGAAACACGAGGATCCATATATATTTCATTAGCCCAATAAAGCACGCAGACTTCTACATATAATCAACACCTCACCCCACCAGGATTTGAACCCACGATCTTATAATTGTTACCGGTGAATGCTACCTCTGGGCCACTAGGACAATAAAAGCAGTCCTAGACTCTGCTATATTTCACACAAAGCCTGTTCAACGAGCATATGGCGCTGTGAACCACTATAGGGGACCACCCGTGCCGCTTAGGTGATCAGAGCAACGTTTTACCAAATGCGGCTTCGAAACACAAGGATCCATATATATATTTCATTAGCCCAATAAAGCACGCGGAGTTCTACATCTAATCAACACCTCATCCCACCAGGATTTGAACCCACGATCTTATAATTGTGACCGGGGGATGCTACCTCTGGGCCACCAGGAACAATAAAAGCAATCCTAGACTCTGCTATATTTCACACAAAGCCTGTTCAACGAGCTTAAGGCGCCGTAAAACTCTAATGAGGACCACCTGTGCCGCTTAGGTGATCAGAGCAACGTTTTACCAAATCCGGCTTCGAAACACGAGGATCCATATTTATTTCATTAGCCCAATAAAGCACGCAGACTTTTACATATAATCAAAACCTCACCCCACCAGGATTTGAACCCTAGATCTTATAATTGTGACCGGGGAATGCTACCTCTGGGCCACTAAGACAATAAAAGCAGTCCTAGACTCTGCTATATTTCACACAAAGCCTGTTCAACGAGCTTATGGCGCTGTGAACCACTATAGGAGACCACCCGTGCCGCTTAGGTGATCAGAGCAACGTTTTACCAAATGCGGCTTCGAAACACGAGGATCCATATATATTTCATTAGCCCAATAAAGCATGCGGACTTCTACATATAATCAACACCTCACCCCACCAGGATTTGAAACCACGATCTTATAATTGTGACCGGGGGACGCTACCTCTGGGCCACCAGTAACAATAAAAGCAGTCCTAGACTCTGCTATATTTCACACAAAGCCTGTTCAACGAGCTTAAGGCGCCGTAAACCTCTAATGAGGACCACCCGTGCCGCTTAGGTGATCAGAGCAACGTTTTACCAAATCCGGCTTCGAAACACGAGGATCCATATTTATTTCATTAGCCCAATAAAGCACTCGGACTTCTTCATATAATCAACCCCTCACCCCACCAGGATTCGAACCCACGATCTTCTAATTGTGACCGGGGATCGCTACCTCTGTGCCACCAGGACACTAAAAGCATTCCTAGACTCTGCTATATTTCACACAAAGCCTGTTCAACGAGCTTATGGCGCCGTGAACCTCTAATGAGGACCACCCGTGCCGCTTAGGTGATCAGAGCAACGTTTTACTAAATGCGGCTTCGAAACACGAGGATCCATATATATTTCATTAGCCCAATAAAGCACACGGACTTCTTCATATATTCAACACCTCACCCCACTAGGATTCGAACCCACGATCTTCTAATTCAGGCTGGGTATACAATTGGGCCACCAGGACAATAAAAGCAGCCAAAGTCTCTACTATATTTCACACAAAGCCTGTTCAACGAGGCGGCTCATGAACCCCACGGGGGACCACCCGTACGCTTTTAGGTAGATCGTGAGAGCAACGTTTTACCAAATGCGGATTCGAAACACGAGGATCCATATATATTTCATTAGACCAATAAAGCACGCGGACTTCTTCATATAATCAACACCTCACCCCACCAGGATTCGAACCCACTATCTTCTAATTGTGACCAGGGATCGCTACTTCTGGGCCACCAGGACACTAAAAGCATTCCTAGACTCAGCTATATTTCACACAAAGCCTGTTCAACGAGCTTATGGCGCTGTGAACCTCTAATGAGGACCACCCGTGCCGCTTAGGTGATCAGAGCAACGTTTTACCAAATACGGCTTCGAAACACGAGGATCCATATATATTTCATTAGCCCAATAAAGCACTCGGACTTCTACATATAATCAACACCTCACCCCACCAGGATTCAGACCCACGATCTTATAATTGTGACCGGGGTATGCTACATCTGGGCCACCAGGACAATAAAAGCAGTCCTAGACTCTACCATATTTCACACAAAGCCTGTTCAACGACCTTATGGCGCCATGAACCTCTAATGGGGACCACTCGTGCCGCTTAGGTGATTAAAGTAACGTTTAACCAAATGCGGCTTCGAAACCCGAGGATTCATATATATATTTCATTACCCCAATAAAGGACGCAGACTTCTGCATATAATCAACGCCTCACCCCACCAGGATTTAAACCCACGATCTTATAATTGTGGACCGAATGCTACTTGGGCCACCAGGACACTATAAGCATTCCTAGACTCTGCTATATTTCACACAAAGCCTGTTCAACGAGCTTTATGGCGCCGAACTCCTAATGAGGACCCGCCACCCGAGCCGCTTTTAGGGTGATCAGAGCAACGTTTTACCAAATGCTGCTTCGAAACACGAGGATGCATATATATTTCATTAGCCCAATAAAGCACGCGGACTTCTACATATAATCAACACCTCACCCCACCAGGATTTGAACTCACGATCTTATAATTGTGGCCGTGGAATGCTACCTCTGGGCCACCAGGACACTAAAAGCAGTCCTAGACTCTGCTATATTTCACACAAAGACTGTTCAACGAGCTTTTGGCGCCGTGAACCTCTATCGGGGACCACCAAGCTGCTTAGGTGATCAGAGCAACGTTTCATCAAATGCGGCTTCTCGCAGAACACGAGGATCCATATATTTCATTAGCCCAATAAAGCACGAGGACTTCTACATATAATCAACACCTCACCCCACCAGATTCAAACCCACGATCTTTATAATAATTGTGACCGGGGTATGCTACCTCTGGGCCACCAGGACAACAAAGCAGTCCAAGTCTCTACTATATTTCACACAAAGCCTCTTCAACGAGCTTATGGCGCTGTGAACCACTATAGGGGACCGCCCGTGCCGCTTAGGTGATCAAAGCAACGCTTTACCAAATGCGGCTTCGAAACACGAGGATCCATATATATTTCATTAGCCCAATAAAGCACGCAGACTTCTACATATAATCAACATCTCACCCCACCAGGATTTGAACCCACGATCTTATAATTGTTACCGGTGAATGCTACCTCTGGGCCACTAGGACAATAAAAGCAGTCCTAGACTCTGCTATATTTCACACAAAGCCTGTTCAACGAGCATATGGCGCTGTGAACCACTATAGGGGACCACCCGTGCCGCTTAGGTGACCAGAGCAACGTTTTACCAAATGCGGCTTCGAAACACAAGGATCCATATATATATATTTCATTCCCAATAAAGCACGCCGAGTTCTACATATAATCAACACCTCATCCCACCAGGATTTGAACCCACGATATTATAATTGTGACCGGGGGATGCTACCTCTGGGCCACCAGGAACAATAAAAGCAGTCCTAGACTCTGCTATATTTCACACAAAGCCTGTTCAACGAGCTTAAGGCGCCGTAAACCTCTAATGAGGACCACCTGTGCACAGGTGATCAGAGCAACGTTTTGCAAATCCGGCTTGGCTCACGAGGATCCATATATATTTCATTAGCCCAATAAAGCACGCAGACTTTTTACATATAATCAGCCTCACCCACCAGGATTTGAACCCACGATCTTATAATTGTGACCGGGCAATGCTACCTCTGGGCCACTAAGACAATAAAAGCAGTCCTAGACTCTGCTATATTTCACACAAAGCCTGTTCAACGAGCTTATGGCGCTGTGAACCACTATAGGGGACCACCCGTGCGGCTTAGGTGATCTGAGCAACGTTGTACCAAATGCGGCTTCGAAACACGAGGATCCATATATATTTCATTAGCCCAATAAAGCATGCGGACTTCTACATATAATCAACACCTCACCCCACCAGGATTTGAAACCACGATCTTATAATTGTGACCGGGGGACGCTACCTCTGGGCCACCAGTAACAACAAAAGCAGTCCTAGACTCTGCTATATTTCACACAAAGCCTGTTCAACGAGCTTAAGGCGCCGTACACCTCTAATGAGGACCACCCGTGCCGCTTAGGTGATCAGAGCAACGTTTTACCAAATGTGGCATCGAAACACGAGGATCCATATATATTTCATTAGCCCAATATAGCACGCGGACATCTTCATATAATCAACACCTCACCCCACCAGGATTCGAACCCACGATCTTCTAATTGTGACCGGGGATCGCTACCTCTGTGCCACCAGGACACTAAAAGCATTCCTAGACTCTGCTATATTTCACACAAAGCCTGTTCAACGAGCTTAAGGCGCCGTATACCTCTAATGAGGACCACCCGTGCCGCTTAGGTGATCAGAGCAACGTTTTACCAAATGGGGCATCGAAACACGAGGATCCATATATATTTCATTAGCCCAATATAGCACGCGGACATCTTCATATAATCAACACCTCACCCCACCAGGATTCGAACCCACGATCTTCTAATTGTGACCGGGGATCGCTACCTCTGTGCCACCAGGACACTAAAAAGCAGTCAAAGTCTCTACTATATTTCACACAAAGCCTCTTCAACGAGCTTATGGCGCTGTGAACCACTATAGGGGACCGCCCGTGCCGCTTAGGTGATCAGAGCAACGTTTTACCAAATGCGGCTTCGAAACGCGAGGATCCATATATATTTCATTAGCCCAATAAAGCACGCGGACTTCTTCATATAATCAAAACCTCACCACACCAGGATTTGAACCCACGATCTTATGATTGTGACCGGGGAATGCTACCTCTGGGCCACCAGGATAATAAAAGCAGTCCTAGACTCTGCTATATTTCACACAAAGCCTGTTCAAGCGAGAGCTTAAAGCGCCCGTAAACCTCTAATGAGGACCACCTGTGCCGCAGGTGATCAAACAACGTTTTACCAAATCGACTTCAGCTCCACGAGGATCCCATATTTGTTCATTAGCCCAATAAAACTGCGCAGACTTTTTACATATAATCAAAACCTCCGCCCCACCAGGATTTGAACCCGCGATCTTGCAATTGTGACCGGGGAATGCTACCTCCTGGGGCCACTAAGACAATAAGCAGTCCTAGACTCTGCTATATTTCACAAAAGCCTGTCGCTTGAACTTGTGTTGCTGTGAACCACTAGAGACCACCCTTGCCGTAGGTGATCAGAGCAACGTTTTACCAAATGTGGCATCGAAACCCGAGGATCCATATATATTTCATTAGACCATTAAAGCACGCGGACTTCTACATATAATCAACACCTCACCCCACCAGGATTTGAACCCACAATCTTATAATTGTGACCGGGGACGCTTCTCTGGGCCTGGTAACTGTAAAAGCAGTCCTGAACTCTGCTATATATTTCACACAAAGCCTGTTCAGAGCTTAGGCGCCGTGCACCTCCTAATAAAGGGGACCACCCGTGCCGCTTAGGTGATCAGAGCAACGTTTTACCAAATGCGGCTTCGAAACACGAGGATCCATATATATTTCATTAGCCCAATATAGCACGCGGACTTCTTCATATAATCAACACCTCACCCCACAAGGATTCGAACCCACGATCTTCTAATTGTGACCGGGGATCGCTACCTCTGTGCCACCAGGACACTAAAAGCATTCCTAGACTCTGCTATATTTCACACAAAGCCTGTTCAACGAGCTTAAGGCGCCGTATACCTCTAATGAGGACCACCCGTGCCGCTTAGGTGATCAGAGCAACGTTTTACCAAATGCGGCTTCGAAACACGAGGATCCATATATATTTCATTAGCCCAATAAAGCACGCGGTCTTCTTCATATATTCAACACCTCACCCCACTAGGATTCGAACCCACGATCTTCTAATTGTGGCCGGGGTATGCTACCTCTGGGCCACCAGGACAATAAAAGCAGTCAAAGTCTCTACTATATTTCACACAAAGCCTGTTCAACGACCTTATGGCTCCATGAACCTCTAATGGGGACCACCCGTGGCGCTTAGGTGATCAGAGCAACGTTTTACCAAATGCGGCTTCGAAACACGAGGATCCATATATATTTCATTAGACCAATAAAGCACGCGGACTTCTACATATAATCAACACCTCACCCCACCAGGATTCGAACCCACGATCTTCTAATTGTGACCGGGGATCGCTACTTCTGGGCCACCAGGAACATTAAAAGCAGTCCTAGTCTCTGCTATATTTCACACAAAGCCTGTTCAACGAGCTTAAGGCACCGTAAACCTCTAATGAGGACCACCCGTGCCGCTTAGGTGATCAGCGCAACGTTTTACCAAATGCGGCTTCGAAACACGAGGATCCATATATATTTCATTAGCCCAATAAAGCACGCGGACTTCTTTATATAATCAACACCTCACCCCACCAGGATTCGAACCCACGATCTTCTAATTGTGACCGTGGATCGCTACCTCTGCGCCACCAGGACACAAAAAGCATTCCTAGACTCTGCTATATTTCACACAAAGCCTGTTCAACGAGCTTATGGCGCCGTGAACCTTTAATGAGGACCACCCGTGCCGCTTAGGTGATCAGAGCAACGTTTTACCAAATGCGGCTTCGAAACACGAGGATCCATATATATTTCATTAGCCCAATAAAGCACGCGGACTTGTACATATAATCAACACCTCATTCCACCAGGATTTGAACCCACGATCTTATAATTGTGACCGGGGAATGCTACCTCTGGGCCACCAGGACAATAAAAGCAGTCCTAGACTCTTCTATATTTCACACAAAGCCTGTTGAACGAGCTTATAGCGCCGTGAACCTCTAATGGGGACCACCCGTGCCGCTTAGGTGATCAGAGCAACGTTTTACCAAATGCGGCTTCGAAACACGAGGATCCATATATATTTCATTAGCCCAATAAAGCACGCGGACTTCAACATATAATCAACACCTCACCCCACCAGGATTCAAACCCACGATCTTATAAATGTGACCGGGGTATGCTACCTCTGGGCCACCAGGACAATAAAAGCAGTCCAAGTCTCTACTATATTTCACACAAAGCCTCTTCAACGAGCTTATGGCGCTGTGAACCACTATAGGGGACCGCCCGTGTCGCTTAGGTGATCAAAGCAACGTTTTACCAAATGCGGTTTCGAAACACGAGGATCAATATATATTTCATTAGCCCAATAAAGCACGCGGACTTCTTTATATAATCAACACCTCACCCCACCAGGATTTGAACCCACGATCTTATGATTGTGACCGGGGAATGCTACCTCTGGGCCACCAGGATAATAAAAGCAGTCCTAGACTCTGCTATATT
>NW_024717824.1:0-14035 GCF_018991925.1 Homarus americanus
ATCAAAATCTTCATTTTCCTCATCTGATATTTTAAAAACTTTTACCCATTCCCTTTTGAATGCTGACTCTTGTTCATTTTCCTCGTGCAATTTTGTTCCATTTTGGTCTTTAATGTATGGTGTTTTTTGCTTGTTGTGCCCCATCATCTTGTTTATGGAAGTCCAAAATGTTTTTGTGTCTTTAGTCATGTCAGCCCCCATTATAATATCATTCCATTTTTTGTTTGCTTCCTTACATGCGTCTCTTAATTTTATCTGTAGTGCTATCTGTGTCGTATATACCCATCTGTTACTGCCGTGTCTTTCCATATACCTGTTTATTTCATTGTAATAGGTCTGGATTAATTTAACTTCTTCTGGTAGTCTGTTGTTGGGTAATGTTCTAAAGTGTGAAGTAGGAGTGTGTTTGGTTATAGATGTTTTTATTGCTGAGTGCAGTCTGTCCATTTAAGAGTCTATATCTTCTGTTGTTTTCCCTTGTAGGTTAATCGAGTGATGATTACTTAAGTCGTCTTTGAAGCTGTCCCAGTCTGTTTTACTCATTTTCAGTCTCTTTTTTATTGGTATCTGTATGGGGCTTGTTGACATTGTTAGTATAATTGGCAGATGGTCACTGCCTGTAAGAGGTCCCTGTATTATATGGTAATTGAAAAAGGCTTTGTTGTTGGTAAAAATTTTGTCTGGTGTCGATTGTGTATTGTGATTTCTCCAGGTTGAAAAGTTAGGACCCAGATGATTGATTTTCCCTAAATTTATTAATTGATTAAGGGCGTTTCCCACGACGTTATTATTTGTATTGTCAAAAATCCTATGTCTGGCGTTAAAGTCTCCTAAGATGTACATCGGATGACTATTGTTAGCCAATTTTAATAGGTCTTCTATAGGTAAGTAGGGTCGTCTCGGTGGGAGATAAGTAGTAGCAATAATTACGTCTCCTTGAGTTGTATTTATTTTTATTGCTAGAAATTCATCCTGGAAGTCATCAATTAGTTTAAATTTTAAGTTTCTTTTAACCGCTATCGCTACTCCGTCATTTTTCTCGCCCGATTTATTTCTTTGGTTTACATAATAGTTAAAGAGTTTTATGTTGTTGTTTTCTGTCTCACCGTGACTGTTTATTAGTATAATGTCAGGGTCAATTTCTTGATATATATTACTTAGGTTAATTCTCTCGGTCTTCCAGTTTCTTACGTTGTGTTGTATTATTCTTAAAGTTCTTACTGTTTGTCTATTGTCCATTATTTCTTATACTTGGATTGTGACTGTTGAAGTGGAGACCTATCATCCTGTTTCCCGCTTCTGACTCTTCTAAACTCTGACGGGTCTACTATTTTAAAGTCATTGGTCGTAATCTTTAGTTTGTCCGTAGTAATTAGTGACCAGACATAATCTTCACTTAGGGATTTTTCTTGATATGTCCACTTATATATCCCTCCTTCACAGTTTTTTACTATTGTCCCTCCTGTTGTTCTCGATGTTGGGATTCCATGTTTTGTTGTAGTGATAACTTTTAATCCAATTTCTTCAGCAGATTCAGGTTGTATATTGTGATCAGTTTCCATCTTATCTTCTCTCCTCCTACTCCTTTGTCTTATAGTCTGTCCTTTTGTTATTTCTATCTTCTCTTTGTCACTTCTAGTCATTTGTCTGGGATCTCTATCAGTCGCTTGTGTTCCTTGTGTATCAGCTGTTGCTCCTTGCTCAAACCTTTGTTCGTCTAGATGTAGTCTTTCTCTCAGTTCGCTTGCATATGTTGCCTGGAATAGTTTTTCGGATTGTGGATTCTCTGGAAATATCATCTCTGGTAGGTTATTCAATTTAAACATTTTCCTTAATTCCTCATTGTATGATCCGGGTGCAATGATATTATGCAAATGTGCATGGATCATACTAATCATTACCTTGTCATGTATTGGCTCACTTAAGTTTAATATGGTGGATTCTGGTCTGTGAGCCTCTTGGACAGCTCTCTTGGCTATTTCGACGTATGTCGTATCCTTCTTGTCTTGTTCCTTTTTCCTTGTTTCTTGTTCCTTGTACTTTATCATGTGTTTTTTTATTGGGCATGCCATTGCTAACGTCCTGTGTCCTATGTATGCATTCCCGTTTCTCTTACAGTTGAGACAGCCAACATGTGTGTTCTTACATTCAGTGTAGGTATGGTCGTCGCCTGCACAATCTGAGCAGTACTTTTTTTCTTTTTCCGGACAGTCTCTCGTTGTGTGTTCTTCATATTTGTAGCAGGAGAAGCAAGTTTGCAGACTGATGAATGTCTCCTTCTTTATTTGATGTGGTGTGACTGACATGTTGAATATTAGAAAGCCCTGTTGTAAAACTTTCTCAGCCATTGACACTTCTTCAAAAGTAATCTTAAAAACATGAGTATAGTCCTTTATCTTAATGACTTCTTCAATCTTCATCCACCTATTTTGGCGTTCCAGTTCATCTTTCAGGTCTTCCGATGTCTTCCTCCCGATCTCTTGGTCGACTTGACGAACAAAAACTGATCTTTTTGCTTTTTGTTCTGGTGGCATGACAACAATAAGGCCTTCATTGTAAAATATATCTCTTGCTTCTTTTGAAAGGATTTTATCTGAATCAAAGTCATCTTTACAGATTACTTTAAAACCTTCATTGGTGCTGAATATTCTTGTTAGTGGGACTTGCAGTTTGTTGTAAGTGATTTCTGCCACTTTTCCCCTTCCAATAGAGTGTCCCTTATCTCTATGTTTTATTCTAATGCTAGTTGTCATCTTCTTGATTACATCTAATCCTACCTATAACACAGGGCTCCTGCCTGGGAGCAGTGACCCCGCCCCCCCCTCTTGGACGGGCGTCGGGCTCGTAGGGTTCTGCACCCAGGTTACCTGTGACTATAGTTATATCTAAGAAAGTTGCCACCTACCGGTGACCCCCGGACAAGGGGTGCCCTGCACTATCACAGGTTCCCTTGCCGGATCGACCGTATCGCTAAGTCCCGCCTCCCGTTCAAAGAACGGAGTGCATGAGGGGGATGAAAAAAGGAAAGAAGAGGACTTAGAGAGTAGAAACAGCCTACCTACCACGCCACGTTCGGTTAGCCAATCAGAGCACCGCAGTAAACGTGCATGCATCACGCCACCGTGGGGCACCACTGATTGGCCAATCCAGGACGTAGACGCACGGGTAGTAGTCAAAATTTGGGGAGCCCAAATATTTGTTTTTTCCAAAAGTTGGACTTTCCCGTACAATCTGTGATGGTAATTACACCGTCACTATGTTGAGTAAGTACAATCACTAGGATTGAGTGTCTTATCACAACAAAGTTGCAGACTGCTCAAACATGCAGCAAAAGAGGCAGGTCTTCGCAGCTCCGGGTCCAGCAGTCTGGGTTCTGCGCCCAGGTTACCTGTGACTATAGTTATGTCTAAAAAATTGCCACCTACCGGTGACAACCGGACAAGGGGTGCCCTGCACTATCACAGGTTCCCTTGCCGGATTGACCGTATCGCTAAGTCCCGCCTCCCGTTCAAGGAACGGAGTGCATGAGGGGGATGAAAAAAGGAAAGAAGAGGAGTTAGAGAGTAGAGACATCCTACCTACCACGCCACGTTCGGTTAGCCAATCAGAGCACCGCAGTAAACGAGCATGTATCACGCCACCGTGGGGCACCACTGATTGGCCAATCCAGGACGTAGACGCACGGGTAGTAGTCAAAATTTGGGGAGCCCAAATATATGTTTTTTTCAGAAATTGGAATGTTTCGTACAATCTGTGATGGTAATTGCACCGTCGCTATATTGGGTAAGTACAATCACTAGGATTGAGTGTCCTATCACAACGAAGTTGCAGACTGCTCAAACATGCAGCAGAAGAGGCAAGTCTTCGCAGCTCCGGGTCCAGCAGTCGACTAAAATAGAAGTGTTGTTTGTTGTTGAGATTGTCGGACCGCAGTCCGACACGGGCCTTTGCCTATAGGCGGCCCGTTTGGTGGTTCCGGCTGGAGCTCCAGGAGCAGCCAGATCGGATTGGGATTAGAGGTGGTCCCACCTGCAGATTGGAAGGATACTGCAGGTTGCAAGTGTGAGCGGACCCCCGATCAGTGGACGCTTACCACCAACCCCCACTCTTGGACGTGGTCAGTTTCGGAGTGGCGCGCCCCCCGAACTGGGGTCCGCACTTGCTGGGAGAGGATGCTTTCTAAGCAATCTGGGTGGTGGGTATCGTGTGATGACCCGGAGTAGGTGGTGAATGTGGTCTGTATGGGCCTTTCGGGTTAGAGTGGCCGCTGGTGTTGTGTGTGTTTCTTGGGAGATTTGAGTTCTGTTTCGGAGGCTTTGTGTGACCTCGCAATCGAGGAGATAGTGTTCAAGTGGGTTGGCTGCTGGCTCCTGACAGTAGGTGCATTCCATGACGTCATTTCCGATCATCTGCCAGGAGCACTTGTACCCTAGTCGTAGTCGATGTAGGCTGACTTGGGTTTGTCTTGGAATTTTCTTGTCAGCGAAAGGTGGTTCCCCTTTTGTGGCCGCCAGGTACCATTTGGCTGATTGGGAACCAGCGTTGAGTGCATGAAGGAAGCTCTTTTTGATGTGGAGCTTGGTAGTCTTTCTGAGGTGATTCTTGATCTGTTGCACACTTGCTGGAACTTGGATGTATACGCTACTAGAACGTGTAGCTGCCTTGGCTGCTTCGTCTGCCACGTCGTTTCCTCCGATCCCTACATGACTGGGAATCCAGTGTAAGACGACTGGTCGGTTTTGGCTTTGGAATTCCTGTAGCTGTGCGAGGATCGAGGTGATGATGTGGACGTTGTCTCTTGGTTGACTGTGTTGCAGCGCCTGCATGGCCGATTTCGAGTCCGTGTGAATTATGACGGAAAGAAGAGGAGTTAGAGAGTAGAGACATCCTACCTACCACGCCACGTTCGGTTAGCCAATCAGAGCACCACAGTAAACGAGCATGTATCACGCCACCGTGGGGCACCACTGATTGGCCAATCCAGGACGTAGACGCACGGGTAGTAGTCAAAATTTGGGGAGCCCAAAGATATGTTTTTTTCAGAAATTGGAATGTTTCGTACAATCTGTGATGGTAATTGCACCGTCGCAAAATTGGGTAAGTACAATCACTAGGATTGAGTGTCCTATCACAACGAAGTTGCAGACTGCTCAAACATGCAGCAGAAGAGGCAAGTCTTCGCAGCTCCGGGTCCAGCAGTCGACTAAATTAGAAGTGCAGAACAAGTTATATATATACAGAGGAGGGTGAGAACACGTCCAAAAAGGTCAAGTATAGGTAATGACCCAACTAATCTTTACAAAAGCACCGCAGCGGTCGGTAGTCAGGTCAGAGGGAGAAACTGACCCATACCTTCTCAACCTGGTTACAAATCTTCTTAATTACAAAATTGTCCAATTTGTACATACCATTACTCAAATTCATGTAAACGGCTTCGGTATGTTTAATGAGACTAGATTCTATAATGTTCCTACTGTCAATTGAATTACAAGGTAATATTGAGGAGGCATTATCCCAGTCAATGCAATGTTTATTATCCCTCAGATGAAAGCATCTGAGGGTTAAAAACATATATATATATATATATATATATATGCAAGTAAATCACTGTAGGTGCGCGTGATCTAGGTATATGCTGATAACCACAAGGAAAGAAGAAACACGAAGTTCCCAAGCGCTTTCGTGTAATTCACATCTTCAGGGGTGAGTACAGACTAGCTGTACTCACCCCTGAAGATGTGAATTACACGAAAGCGCTTGGGAACTTCGTGTTTCTTCTTTCCTTGTGGTTATCAGCATATATATATATATATATATATATATATATATATATATATATATATATATATATATATATATATATATATATATATATATATATATATATATATTTGTCCCTAGTATCACATTCAAAATTGAAAGAGAAATAAATGAATCCCTTCCATTTCTTGATATGCTTATCATGAGAAATGGCCAAAACTATAAATTTAAGGTATATAGAAAGCCCACACAGGTAGACAGTTTCATTCACTTTTTATCGAATTACCTTGAGTCTACCAAAATGTCAGTTTTTTCTGCTATGTTCTTAAGATGTCTGCGTATTTGTGACTCTGAATTTATTGACGATGAATTGACACACATTCGTTCTATTGCACAGAAACTCGGGTACCCTTCTGTGTTTGTTGACCGTTGTTTTAAAAGGGCTAAAAAATCCTTTCATTCCTCTCAAACCAGTCAAGTTCCTACACTTAAGAATATTTTGACTCTGCCCTATCGTAATGAATTTGTCCCGTTAGTTCGGTCCCTCAAGCTTCTGAATATTAATGTTGTTTTCAAGTATGACTCAACCATTACCAATATGTTAATAAGGAATAGCCCAAGTTTGAATGTAAATGGAAGTGTTTATTGTATTCCATGTAGCAAATGTAATTGTAATTATGTAGGTCAGACAGGAAAAACACTGCAGCTCAGAATCAAACAGCATAAGTATAATATCAGAACTGCATCTGAAAGCAGTGCCTTGTTCGTTCATGTTAAGAATAATAATCACCCCATTGCTTGGGAAAAAAGCTTAGAAGTATTCAAATCATCTTGTGTCACAGAAAGACTTCTGGTTGAAGCTAGTTTGATTAAGGAATTAAAATCAATAAACCTTAGTGATGGTCAGTTCAAAACTGATATTATGTTACATAAATTTATTTGTCAGTGGCCCAAGGTTAAAAATGCTTTGAAAACCTTTGATCTAGATGTATGATAGTTATTTTGTGGGTCCCTTTTTTCTGACCTGACCTGGCTAGTCACGTCACCACCCTTCTCTTAAGCTCCTCTACGGTTGTGTTGGTGTGGGGATTAGTGGATGTCATCATTATGACCTGACCTCATGTTTTTAGGTCACCCTGTATATTTAGCCTCTCTCTGTCCATGTAATCTAGTTGCCTCTGAAGATGTCTTGAATAAAGACGAAAGCTAAGGTACTCCGTTGTTTCCATTTTCCCGTGTGATTTTATCAAGATTTATCTTATCCACGTTTTCATTGTGGATTTACATGAAATATATACATATATATATATATATATATATATATATATATATATATATATATATATATATATATATATATATATATATATATATATATATATATATATATATATATATATATATATATACTTCATTTTTAGTCCATATAACATGCGGACTTTGAACATATAATCAACGACCTCACCAGCAAGGAATCAAACCCTCGACCTACTGGGTGGGACTAGGGAACGCTTACCGGCTAGCCCACAAGGACACTAAAAGCAGTTCTAGACTCTGTTATATTTCACATAATTCCTGTTCATCGAGCTGATGGCGCCGTGAACCTCATTGGGAAACTGCCCGTGCCTCGTATGTGGTGTCAGTAGCATTTTACCGAATCCAGCTGGTATAAAACGCGAGGTACATACATATAGGCCTACTTCATTTTAAGTCCATATAACACGCGGACTTTGAACATCAGCTCGATGAACAGGCTTTGTGTGAAATATAACAGAGTTCTAGAACTGCTTTTAGTGTCCTTGTGGGCTAGCCGGCAAGCGTTCCCTAGTCCCACCCAGTAGGTTGAGGGTTCGATTCCTTGCTGGTGAGATCGTTGATTATATATATATATATATATATATATATATATATATATATATATATATATATATATATATATATATATATATATATATATATATATATATATATATATATATATATATATATATATATATATATATATATATATATATACAGTCAACTCTCGGTTTACGTAGTCCCACTTTACGCGTTTCCATGTTTACGCAGTACCCTGCCGAAACTGGAATGCTCACTTTCCGTGGTGAGTGTACCCATTTACGCGGAGAGCGGCGTGAGCAGGGTGCGCACAAGGTCGCCCAGTCATCAAAACATTACCGAGTTCTTCACCCGCCACCCACCACAGCTGGCCCAAGTCAGTGATAGTGATAATGATAGTGAGGATATGGACTTATATGGACTTTGAGGGGTTTGACAAAGAGACCCTGTAAGCCTCTGTGGTGGATAGTGATACAGGTGAGGTCCAATAATAATTTGCCCTCTGCCTCGGAACCAACCCCCTATCCCCTTGTGCCCAGCCATCTTTTCTACTAATGTAAGTGTTAAAAAACCTAATATTATTGATATTTCTCTTAATTATTAATTGTGTGTGCATACCATCATAAAATTAAGAAGTTATTTTTACTACAACGTAGGTATTGTATCTGAAAAAGTGGAGTTTGGGGGTCGGCCCGGTCTCTATTTCAATTAATCCCATATGTTATGTTGTTCACTTTACACGTTTCTCACTTTACGCGGGCTGCCGTGGGTTGAATTATCCGCGTAAAGTGAGGGTTCACTATATATATATATATATATATATATATATATATATATATATATATATATATATATATATATATATATATATATATATATATATATATATATTTTACCCCGTTTTACACGGTTTCACTTTCCGCGATTTCTCATATACGCGGTACCTTACCAAAACCGGACTTTCACTTTCCGCAGTGCATCTACTCATATACGCGCGCAGTGAAGTATAATTTATTTATTTTTTTTTTTATTTAGCTCATAAAATTCATACAAATTACCCTGCCAGAATATAATTTACATTGCTGGAATTTTTACAATATGATGATCATTTTGAATATAAACATCATGGATTTTGCATTAGACATACAAATTTTAGATCTAATGTAATAATTTGGTTTACACAAAGCAAATATTTTATCGTTTGTGCAAAATATATGAAGTTTCCATTCAAAATATTCCCTGATCTGCAAGGAATCCAGAAATGTCAATTATATTATCCTAACTTTAGTCTGAGGTATTATTTATTACTAAACGTTAAAATCTAGTGTTTTCACCCAAACATTTCTCAGAGAGGTAGGAGCTAGTGAGCTGGGAAGAGGGGGGGGGGGAATTTGAGTCCATTATTTGAATGGACATTAACCTGGCGACTGTATTTCTCTTAAATATTAATTGTGTGAGCATACCATCATAAAATTTAGATGTTATTTTTACTACAACATAGGTATTGTGTCGGAAAAAGTGGAGTTTGGGGGTCGGGCCAGTCTCTATTGGAATTAATCCCATATGTTCTGTTGTTCACTTTACGCGGTTTTCACTTTCTGCGGTACCCTGTAGGTTCAATTGACCGCGTAAATCGGGGTATATATATATACAGTTAACCCTCACTTTACGCGGTCCCGCATTCCGCATTTCCACGTTTACGCGGTGCCTTGCCAGAACCTAACGTGCTCACATTACGCGGTACGTGAACCCCATTACGCGGAGAGTGTCCGGCGCGACACTATTTTTAGATTCGCCCCACCCGCCACCCGCCTGCCTGTGCTCCTTGCTTCTCCCTCCTCCTCCCTCCGCTTGGGCAAGCCGCGCGGTAAGGTTGCGCAGTGTGTGTCTTTGTTGCGTTATCACTGACGTCATATGACGTATCTGACTGTGATTGGCCATGCATCCCTACCCTCCTCTGCTGCTAGCTGTAATTGGCTTAAAGTATTATGACGTGTCCACCGGGGGGAGGGAGGGAGGGAGGGAGGAAAGACGACGCTTGACCTAGCCGCGGCAGTTTCATCCCTCAAGGCCACACCGTGTAAACGTGCATCCATTGTTCCGTAAAATGGCTTCCACAGGACCACCACCCCCAGAGAGAAACCTTTCCTTACCTGGACCCAGCGGCACTAAGCCAAAGAAGACACGACGTTCCTTAAGCTATGAGGTGAAGTATACCATCATCCAAGAGTTGGAGAAAGGAACAAGGCAGGTTGATTTGGCACGCCAGCATGGTGTGAATGAATCTACGATTCGAACAATAAAGAAGGATGCAGCCAAGATAAAGGAGCACATGAAGATCACAAAGTCTGCAGGTGCTTCTATGATCAAGTATTTTCACAACCAGGTGCTTCTCAAGACAGAAAAATTACTTGTGAGGTACTTGGTGCGTCAGGCGCGACGGAACATGGCGGTCGACACGCGCTCTGTTAAGGAATACACACGTGAACTGTACATGGCAGTGGCACGAAAGATGGGAATTACAGAGCCCAAACCCTTTAATGCTTCCTCTGGGTGGTTACAGAGGTTTAAGATCCGGAACAAGATCACCAATATAAACATTGGTGGTGAAGAAGCGAGTGCTGACCGTGCTGCGGCTAGGGAATTTCCTCCGTTTTTACGTGAGATTATGGAGAAAGGACAGTACAGTGACGACCAGGTGTTTAACATGGACGAATCTGGTCGTTTCTGGAAAAAGCTACCTTCCAAGTCCTTCGTTGTAAAGAATGCCAGCAGGATTCGGGGCCGGAAGATGCAGAAGGAACGCATCACCGTCCTGTTTACCACCAATGCCTCCGGTACCTGTAAGCTCAAGTTATCGGTTTTCCACACAGCACGCAAGCCGCACGCCTACAAAACCATGGACATGACCAAGCTAAATGTCCACTGGCTGACCGCACGTAAGGCGTGGATGTTCTCTACACTGTCCCTCTCCTGGTTTGATGACTGTTTTGTTCCAGATGTAAAGAAATTCTGTGAGCGACAGAATGTGCCATTCAATATTTTGTTGCTGCTGGACAACGCACCAGGACACTCGCCCCTACTGTTAGATCGTCACCCCAACGTAACAGTGGTCTTCCTTCCTCCCAACACTACGTCTATATTACAGCCCATGGACCAGGAGTTAATCTGTAATGTAAAAGCTGCATTCTCAACAAAAAAATTCAAACTCCTGAACGACTACACCAACACCAGGGAAGAGTTGCGTAACCTGAGTGACACCACCACCGATAGCAAGAGCGAAGATGAGGATCAACAGTTGGCACAGCAAAAAATACTGTTCAAACAATTCTGGAGAGTATTTAACATCAAGAAAGCTGTGGACTTCTTGGTGGAGTCATGGGATCAGCTGTCTATTGCTACAATTCGTCACCCATGGAGACATGTGTTGCATGGAATACCAGGTGAGAGGAGGAGTCAATCTGTGACTGGTGAGGTTCAGAATGTTGCAGTAGCAGTGGACCTTGCCAGAGAAGCTGCGCAGACTGTTACAGTTCCAGGCTTCTCCGAGACCACCAACGACGACATCCTGGAGGTGATCAGAGATCATGAAGTGACTGCCGACGAGATGTTGGAAGAAGATCACGTCAGTGAAGAGGAGGAAGAAGGTGCGTCATTCTCCGAAGAACACAGTTTAACTCATAGTGATATTAAGGGTGCCATGGAGTGTGCAGAGAAAATGAAGTCCTTCCTTTCCCGTGACAATGACGATGACCGCTATGAAGTCTTCCATACCCGGCTGGTGCAGGCTATGGAGCCGTACATCACGGTGTATCACGACAACATAAACACCAGCCGTCAAAAAAGCAAAACCTAGTTCTTCGCCCGCAACCCACCACAGCCAGCTCAAGCCAGTGATAGTGACAGTGAAGATGACTTTGAGGGATTTGTCAGGGAAGCCCTGACAACTGTAAGTGACAGTGATGGTGATTCACCTAGTAATGGTGATTCACCTGAGGGCCAGTAATCTGCCCTCTGCCTCGGAACCAGCCTCCATCCCTGTATGCCGACCCATCTCTTCTACTACCGTAAGGGTTCCACCTAACTTTTAGTTTTTCTAACCTAACCTTTATTTTTCCTATGTTAACCTTTATTTTTCCTAACCTAACCTCTTCTATATTACTTGTTTTTTCATACCATCATAAAGTTAAGATAAAATTTTTACTACAACATAGTTGTGTGTCGTCAAAAAGTGGAGTTTGGGGGTCGGCCCGGACTCTGTTTCAATTAATCCCATATGTTATGTTATTCACTTTATGCGGGACCCTGCGGGTTACATTAAGTGCGTAAAGTGAGGGTTAACTGTATATATATATATATATATATATATATATATATATATATATATATATATATATATATATATATATATATATATATATATATATATATATATATATATATATATATGTATATCTTTACCATGGTCCAGCAGGACGTATTAATGTTAGGTAATGTTATTGGGTTGCAGGAGCCAGGTATAAATCACTGACAAGTGGTGTGAATTGTGACGAGGTTAGTGGTTAGTGGGGCAAGTGTATCAGATAAGTCGTCAGTGGAGTCCAGATATGATATGAGGGCCTGGGCTGCCACCATTTATGAGGGCCTCTGTGTGCCAGTAACAATTCCTTGTACTCTCATACTTATTACCATTGGTAGCGTGACGATAGGAGGCTCGTGGGTAGATGTAATGATAGTATCAAGCAATAGGGAAGAAATAACGGTAAATACTGTAGGTAAATAATAGACAATTATACAAATACAAAGTTTATTTAAACATGAATATGAAATTAGGAGAAAGAATTTATTTGTACCAACAGACGAAATCTAGGACTCGGCCCTCAGGCTCAACATACTCACACCATTACTGGGTGAACATATTCAATAACACTTCCAACCCTACTGGGTGGACATACTCAATAACACACAACTCTTATAGTCACTTAGAACCATAAAGACCAGGGCAACTGCCACTACAACACTCAGTCGTCAGGGGTGATACTCAAGCAACAGCCATGGGGTCCAGCCACCATGGAGTACTTTCCGACGAACTCTGAAGATCCCAGTGGATTAATTCCACCACACAAATAGCCCTACTGAGTTAGACACTCATCCACCAATGATGGGGGCTGGTAGTGGTGTGTGGCTTGGTGATCAGGGGTCACCTCGCAGGCCGAGCGTTAGGGCCAGACGAGCCAGCTATGGGGGCTGTAGGTAGTCTGAAGTGTCTGACGGCCGGGTCTCGCGAAGGTAACTGATCCTACTGGACCTCGGACATCTCCCCAGACATAGTGGATACAACATCTACGCTACAGACACGGCCTAGGCTGCGTTAGGGACCTGTATGGATGAAGGGACGGGCACTCACTAACGGTAACAACAACATCACGTTTCAGGGGACGTTAAAGACGTAAATATGACGTCACTCAGAGCATGTCAACTACGTTACTGTAACACTTGCACAATCAACTATTAATTGGGTCAAATCACTTAAAGAAGGGCGAATTACAACACAGAGTGGAATGGCATACCTGTATGGATGAAGGGACGGGCACTCACTAACGGTAGAAATGCCCGCGGCGCCCTCACTCAAAATAGGCCAGGGAGTCCACCTACTTCTATTCCGATGAATTAATTTACTGTACACTCTGACGTTGAAACTGAGACTATGAACTCAGTTTCATTCCCTACTATTATCTTCACTAAAAATGCTCTGACTCAGCTATCAAAAGCAAAATTAAATTGATTACAAAGGGTTGGATGGCAACAGGTCCCAGCATACAGCGTCTGCTACAAAATCCGTGGATTATATTCAAAGTTCCCTCTAACAAAGACGGGGAAACAGAGAAAACGGGGGACGTTTCCACTGGGGGACTCAGAAGGTTTTGTGGACGTTTGAGCGTAATATGAATTCTTAAGGTTTTCAGGTTAGCCGTCATCACGATCATTACAATGACACCAGGTGAGTGGGGCAAAGTGGGTAGTGGGGCCAAGTGGGTAGTGGGCGCAAGTGGGTAGTAGGGCCAAGTGGGTAGTAGGGCCAAGTGGGTAGTGGGGCCAAGTGGGTAGTGGGGTCAAGTGGGTGGTAGGTGCCAGAGTAGAGTGAGTGGGGAGCCGTGGGTGAGTGAACCCAGAAGTGGGTAGTGGGGTCAAGTGGGTAGTGGGGCCAAGTGGGTAGTGGGGTCAAGTGGGTAGTGGGGTCAAGTGGGTAGTGGGGCCAAGTGGGTAGTAGGGCCAAGTGGGTAGTCGGGCCAAGTGGGTAGTGGGGCCATATATGACTTTATAAATGGGGAATAATGTGACCAGATAAGTGACTTTTAGTGCCAGATATAACAAGATAAATAGTTACTGAACCAGATATGAATAAAGAGGCAACTAATGCTACAGATGTAAACAG